>NC_057813.1:703738210-703741709 GCF_018294505.1 Triticum aestivum
TTGTGAATTGTCAGGAGGAGCTTAGGGTTGTCAGTATTTGCAGGTTGTGAATTGTGTTTTGTGTTGTGTATTTTCAGAGTACTTTCAGATATGAATGTCTTTTGAATTTCAGATTTGCAGTATTGAGCATATGAAGAATTTTATGAATTCTAGAGATCTATTTTTAGCACTTAAAAAATGTAGTTTCATAGGAGTATAAAAGTGCAGTCGAGAAGAAACTGCAAGTTTCAGTTTCATATAAGAAACTAAAGGTTCAGTTTCAGATAAGAAACTGCAACTTTCAGAGGCAGAGCATTTATATTAACACGGCCTTTTCAAACGGGGTTCACATCATGTTGGAAGTTTTATTCATGGTCGAAAATGGAACTACCAGCCAGTTAACATTATGCTGATCAACATTCATGCATAGCACATCTTCATATGATGCACAATCAAAATGCCCACACAATGTCGAGTGTGCGAAACACAGAGAAAATGAGGGACAAAGTTTTGGCAAGTGTTGGACGTGGTTTTGGGTTGCCCCGTCTAGGCTTTCATTTTTAATATGCGCAGCCCACGACCTCGGATGGGAGGGCCTGTTTGTATTTTCTTAGGGCCGTCATGTATCGACCGGCCTATGGACCTCCCATCCGAGGTTTTATTTTTGGCAGCCCAATTTATGTATTTTTTTGAAGAAAATACAGAGGTCTGTTCTATTTTTCTATATAAGAATAGGAACGCCATGTCCAACTTATGTTTCCCTTCTAACTATATTATATATATTTAAATTATTTTATATGTTATTATAAATTATTTTTATTGTCATCATATATTTAATAGATACTTACATATTTAAGAAAATAATATCCCACAACTTATTAACTTATAAAAAAAATTCTTAACAAATAAAATCCTGGTTTGTTTTGGCACGAAAATCCTAGTGATTGTGTACAAAAGCTTGGTAAGATTTAAGGACGAATGTAATAATATCACTTATTATTTAAATATATTTATAACAAAATGCTCAGCCCCTTTTTATTTTTTGATAACATTGCTGGCCCAACCCAACATTATAATTAGAATCAGCCCAGCAAAATCGTGTATTTCGAGAAAGTGCAAATGGCCTGTAATTTTTTAGGAAATAAAAAAAATGGGCTGCATGGACGCTACATTATTTGTTCACCCAGCCCAGCTAATGGCTGTAATTCAAAAAAAGATCAAATTGACTGTAAATTCTACCACGCAAAAAAAAGACTGTAAATTCTGAAAAAATGGGTTGAATACGTGCCACATTTTTGGAGGCTGAAATGTGGGCCAATAGGTCTAGGCCAATGCAAGTCGTTGTCAATTTAGTCAACAAATGATTCTGACATGTTAGCCGTAGGATTTAAATCCAACGACCGGCATCCATCTTCAATCTCTTGTCTTCTTCCTCCAGCGCCGCAGGGACCACCTCCCGCCTCCTGCTGCTAGCAGCTCTGCTTAGCATGCTTCGCTATGAAGCGCTACTCCACCATTGGCCAGGCCATCCCTCCACCCCTCCACACCTCCTGTTCTTCTCCATCGACCGCCGAACCACACCGCACTAGAACCAGTTAACCCTCGTACACCTCTCCGTCTGCGACTCCACTCCCGCGTCTTTCCATCTCTGGCTCGTTGCTATCCGGGGCGTCACCGTCGTCCACCACCTTGGATGCGCTCGGCGTGGCGTGGTCAACGTGGTCAACGAACGACACCATCGGAAGTATACTGTGCGTGGAGAGGCTGACAGCTGGGTCCACGACCGCACACAAGGAAATGCCTCCTTATTACGCGCAAAATAATGATTCCTCCACTTGACATATGGGACCCACCGGAAGGGCCTCTATATTTCGCAAAAAAATGTGCCCCCCGCTGACTTGTCGGACCCACCAGCTATCTTCGCATGCAAGGAAGTGCCTCCTTATTACGCACAAAAAAATGAATACTCCCCCTGCCAGCTGGAACCCAGCATACTAGGAGGCTGACTTGTGGGCCTACCAAGTTGACGGGGACGGAGGGCTTTGTCAACTTAGTCAATATGAACGATTCTAGCTCCTGTTACCGTACGATGTTCATCCAACGGTCATAGTGCTTCTTCAACCTCTGATCTTCTTGCTCCAGCCGCCTAAACCAGCGCCGGTCGTGCGGCATGCTCCTGCCTACCATGGCCGGCTGTGATGCCGCAGAGGCCTCACCGCCCCCTACTACTCCCACCGCTGGTCAGGCTATCCCTCTACTCACCCACGTCCCCTGTTATTCTGCGGCGACAGCAGCCTCACAGCGCAGCCGAACCAGTGAACCCTCGTACTCCTCTCCGTGTGGGCATCCACTGCTGCGTCTTCCCCAGCTCCGAGTCGTCCCCTTCCTAGGCCGCGTCATCGTCCACCGCCAGGGTGCTCTCGGCACAGCATGGTCAACGTGGTCAAGGAACGACTTCCATTGGACGTGGACTACATGTGGACAGGCTGACACCTGGGTCCACGCCCGCAGCAAGGAAGTGCCTTCTTATTACGCGCAAAATAATGATTCCTCCACCTGACAGCGGGGAACCATCGGACGGGCCACCGTATTTCGTGAAAAAAAACGTTTCCCCCTGACTGCTGGGACTCATCAGCTACATCTTCGCACGCAAGGAAGTGCGTCTAGGAAAAAAAATGATTCACCCCCTGACTGCTGGGACCCACCAGCTACATCTTCGCATGCAAGGAAGTGCGTCCGGGCAAAAAAAACGATTCGCCCCCTGACTGCTGGGACCCACCAGCTACATCTTCGCACGCAAAGGAAGTGCGTCTGGGCAAAAAAACATTCGCCCCTCTGACTGCTGGGACCCACCAGCTACATTTTCGCACGCAAGGAAGTGTCTGACAGTCGGAACCCACCTGGTCGAAGCGTACGTAGAGTTGTCATTCTGGTCGCGAACGTGTACGTACATACTGGTCGTTGTAGAGTCACGCACATGTCATAGTAGAGGCGCGCACGTAGTATGTACTCGTACGTACATCGGCCAGGGTGCAAGAAAGAAAATACGGCCACGTACGTACATACGGGCAGGGTCTCGAATGCCTACTCGCACATACGTACGGCCAGGTCTCGTGTACATGGCTGGGTCGGTACGGAGAAACAACGTCGTCGTCATGTTCATGGGGACCTAACCGGCTGGGTCGGAACGGAATGCGTGGTCGTGTTCATCGGGAGGGCTTGGACGGAAGAGGCGATGGAAACGAGGCCTGGCATACCGCACAACGGAGGAAACGGACCTCCTATGTTAGGAACGGGGTCCTGTTGATCGGGAGGGGTGTGGCGTACCGCAAAACGGAGGAAACGGACCTCCTACGGTCGAAACGGGGGTCCTGTTGATCGGGAGGGGTGTGGCGTACTGCAAAACGGACGAAACGGACCTCCTACGGTCGAAACGACGGTCCTGTTTATCGGGAGGGGTGTGGCATACGGCAAAACGGACGAAACGGACTTGTGTTGGAGCGCTACGGTCGAAACGGGG
>NC_057813.1:704111553-704139694 GCF_018294505.1 Triticum aestivum
CTTTTTTGGGTCCCCGGAGTGATTTCCACGATTAACGAACCCCTGGGTGCGCTTACGGGTTGCTTATCAACACTCGCGGTTTTTGTCGATTCTGACCCGTGTCGTGGACTGTTACTCACCGTTTTGGGGCCCCAAAGCGAGTTCCATGGTTGTTGAACCCCAAGGTGCACTTAAGTGTAGGTCATCAACAATCACAGTTTGGGCCGATTCTGGCCCGTTTCTTGGACTATTACTTAGTTATCGGGGTCCCGAAATGATTTCCACGATTTACGAACCCCGGGTTGTGTTTACGTGTCGGTCAGCAACACTCACAATTTTGGCCAATTCTAACGTGTTTTGTGGACTATTACTCACCGTTTTCAGGTCCCGAAGTGATTTCCATAGTTGTTGAACCCCAAGGCACGCTTACGTGTCGGTCATCAACACTCACAGTTTTGGCCGATTCTGGCCCGTTTCGTGGACTATTACTCACTTTTTGGGGTCTCCAGAGTGATTTCCACGATTAACGAACCCCTGGGTGCGCTTACGGGTTGGTTATCAACACTCGCGGTTTTTGTCGATTCTGACCCATTTCGTGGACTGTTACGCACCGTTTTGGGGCCCCAAAGCGATTTCCATGGTTGTTGAACCCAAGGTGCGCTTAAGTGTAGGTCATCAACAATCGCAGTTTGGGCCGATTCTAGCCCGTTTCTTGGACTATTACTTAGTTATGCGGGTCCCGAACTGACCCCGGGTTGTGTTTACGTGTCGGTCAGCAACACTCACAATTTTGGCCAATTCTAACGTGTTTTGTGGACTATTACTCACTATTTTCAGGTCCCGAAGTGATTTCCATAGTTGTTGAACCCCAAGGCGCGCTTACGTGTCGGTCATCAATATTCATAGTTTTGGCTGATTCTGGCCCGTATCATGGACTATTACTCACTTTTTTGGGCCCCCGGAGTGATTTCCACGATTAAGGAACCACGGGGTGCATTTACGTGTCGGTCATCAACACTCACAGTTTTGGCCAATTCTGGCCCGTTTCTTGGACTATTACTCTGTTTTTGGGTCTCGACGTGATTTCCATGATTGACGAACACCGGGGTGCATTTATGTGTCGCTCATCAACACTCGCAGTTTTGGCCGATTCTGGCCCGTTTCGTGGAGTATTACGCACTGTTTTGGGGTATCGAAGTGATTTCAACGATTAACGAACCGCGGGGTGCGTTTACGTTTCGGTCATCAGCACTTACACTTTTGTCTGATTCTTTCCTTTTTTGTATACTATTACTCACTGTTTTGGGGTCCCGGAGTGATTTCCATGATTAACGAACCCCGGCGTGCGTTTACGTGTCGGTCATCAACACTCACAGTTTTGGCCGATTCTGGCCCGTTTGGTGGACTACTACTCACTTTTTTGGGTCCCCGGAGTGATTTCCACGATTAACGAACCCCTGGGTGCGCTTACGGGTTGGTTATCAACACTCGCGGTTTTTGTCGATTCTGACCCGTTTCGTGGAATGTTACTCACCGTTTTGGGGCCCCAAAGCAATTTCCATGGTTGTTGAACCCCAAGGTGCGCTTAAGTGTAGGTCATCAACAATCGCAGTTTTGGCCGATTCTGGCCCGTTTCTTGGACTATTACTTAGTTATGGGGGTCCCGAAATGACCCCGGGTTGTGTTTACGTGTCGGACATCAACACTCAGAGTTTTGGCCAATTCTGGCCCGTTTCTTGGACTATTACTCTGTTTTTGGGTCTCGGCGTGATTTCCATGATTGACGAACACCGGGGTGCATTTATGTGTCGCTCATCAACACTCGCAGTTTTGGCCGATTCTGGCCCGTTTCATGGAGTATTACGCACTGTTTTGGGGTATCGAAGTGATTTCAACGATTAACGAACCGCGGGGTGCGTTTATGTTTCGGTCATCAACACTTACACTTTTGTCCGATTCTTGCCTTTTTTGTATACTATTACTCACCGTTTTGGGGTCCCGGAGTGATTTCCACGATTAATGAACCCCGGCATGCGTTTACGTGTCGGTCATCAACACTCACAATTTTGGCCGATTCTGGCCCGTTTCGTGGACTATTACTCACTTTTTTGGGTCCCCGGAGTGATTTCCCCGATTAACGAACCCCTGGGTGCGCTTACGGGTTGCTTATCAACACTCGCGGTTTTTGTCGATTCTGACCCGTGTCGTGGACTGTTACTCACCGTTTTGGGGCCCTAAAGCGAGTTCCATGGTTGTTGAACCCCAAGGTGCGCTTAAGTGTAGGTCATCAACAATCACAGTTTGGGCCGATTCTGGCCCGTTTCTTGGACTATTACTTAGTTATCGGGGGCCCAAAATGATTTCCACGATTTACGAACCCCGGGTTGTGTTTACGTGTCGGTCAGCAACACTCACAATTTTGGCCAATTCTAACGTGTTTTGTGGACTATTACTCACCGTTTTCAGGTCCCGAAGTGATTTCCATAATTGTTGAACCCCAAGGCACGCTTACGTGTCGGTCATCAAAACTCATAGTTTTGGCTGATTCTGGCCCGTATCATGGACTATTACTCACTTTTTTGGGCCCCCGGAGTGATTTCCACGGTTAACGAACCACGGGGTGCATTTACGTGTCGGTCATCAACACTCACAGTTTTGGCCGATTCTGGCCCGTTTCTTGGACTATTACTCTGTTTTTGGGTCTCGGCGTGATTTCCATGATTGATGAACACCAGGGTGCATTTATGTGTCGCTCATCAACACTCGCAGTTTTTGCCGATTCTGGCCCGTTTCGTGGAGTATTACGCACTGTTTTGGGGTATCGAAGTGATTTCAACGATTAACGAACCGCGGGGTGCGTTTACGTTTCGGTCATCAACACTTACACTTTTGTCTGATTCTTTCCTTTTTTGTATACTATTACTCACTGTTTTGGGGTCCCGGAGTGATTTCCATGATTAACGAACCCCGGCGTGCGTTTACGTGTCAGTCATCAACACTCACAGTTTTGGCCGATTCTGGCCCGTTTGGTGGACTACTACTCACTTTTTTGGGTCCCCGGAGTGATTTCCACGATTAACGAACCCCTGGGTGCGCTTACGGGTTGGTTATCAACACTCGCGGTTTTTGTCGATTCTGACCCGTTTCGTGGAATGTTACTCACCGTTTTGGGGCCCCAAAGCGATTTCCATGGTTGTTGAACCCCAAGGTGCGCTTAAGTGTAGGTCATCAACAATCGCAGTTTTGGCCGATTCTGGCCCGTTTCTTGGACTATTACTTAGTTATGGGGGTCCCGAAATGACCCCGGGTTGTGTTTACGTGTCGGACATCAACACTCAGAGTTTTGGCCAATTCTGGCCCGTTTCTTGGACTATTACTCTGTTTTTGGGTCTCGACGTGATTTCCATGATTGACGAACACCGGGGTGCATTTATGTGTCGCTCATCAACACTCGCAGTTTTGGCCGATTCTGGCCCGTTTCGTGGAGTATTACGCACTGTTTTGGGGTATCGAAGTGATTTCAACGATTAATGAACCGCGGGGTGCATTTACGTTTCGGTCATCAACACTTACACTTTTGACCGATTCTTTCCTTTTTTGTATACTATTACTCACTGTTTTGGGGTCCCGGAGTGATTTCCACGATTAACGAACCCCGGCGTGCGTTTACGTGTCGGTCATCAACACTCATAGTTTTGGCCGATTCTGGCCCGTTTCGTGGACGATTACTCACTTTTTTGGGTCCCCGGAGTGATTTCCACGATTAACGAACCCCTGGGTGCGCTTACGGGTTGCTTATCAACACTCGTGGTTTTTGTCGATTCTGACCCGTGTCGTGGACTGTTACTCACCATTTTGGGGCCCCAAAGCGAGTTCCATGGTTGTTGAACCCCAAGGTGCACTTAAGTGTAGGTCATCAACAATCACAGTTTGGGCCGATTCTGGCCCGTTTCTTGGACTATTACTTAGTTATCGGGGTCCCGAAATGATTTCCACGATTTACGAACCCCGGGTTGTGTTTACGTGTCGGTCAGCAACACTCACAATTTTGGCCAATTCTAACGTGTTTTGTGGACTATTACTCACCGTTTTCAGGTCCCGAAGTGATTTCCATAGTTGTTGAACCCCAAGGCACGCTTACGTGTCGGTCATCAAAACTCACAGTTTTGGCCGATTCTGGCCCGTTTCGTGGACTATTACTCACTTTTTTGGGTCTCCAGAGTGATTTCCACGATTAACGAACCCCTGGGTGCGCTTACGGGTTGGTTATCAACACTCGCGGTTTTTGTCGATTCTGACCCATTTCGTGGACTGTTACTCACCGTTTTGGGGCCCCAAAGCGATTTCCATGGTTGTTGAACCCAAGGTGCGCTAAAGTGTAGGTCATCAACAATCGCAGTTTGGGCCGATTCTAGCCCGTTTCTTGGACTATTACTTAGTTATGCGGGTCCCGAACTGACCCCGGGTTGTGTTTACGTGCCGGTCAGCAACACTGACAATTTTGGCCAATTCTAACGTGTTTTGTGGACTATTACTCACTATTTTCAGGTCCCGAAGTGATTTCCATAGTTGTTGAACCCCAAGGCGCGCTTACGTGTCGGTCATCAATATTCATAGTTTTGGCTGATTCTGGCCCGTATCATGGACTATTACTCACTTTTTTGGGCCCCCGGAGTGATTTCCACGATTAAGGAACCACGGGGTGCATTTACGTGTCGGTCATCAACACTCACAGTTTTGGCCAATTCTGGCCCGTTTCTTGGACTATTACTCTGTTTTTGGGTCTCGACGTGATTTCCATGATTGACGAACACCGGGGTGCATTTATGTGTCGCTCATCAACACTCGCAGTTTTGGCCGATTCTGGCCCGTTTCGTGGAGTATTACGCACTGTTTTGGGGTATCGAAGTGATTTCAACGATTAACGAACCGCGGGGTGCATTTACGTTTCGGTCATCAACACTTACACTTTTGTCCGATTCTTTCCTTTTTTGTATACTATTACTCACTGTTTTGGGGTCCCGGAGTGATTTCCACGATTAACGAACCCCGGCGTGCGTTTACGTGTCGGTCATCAACACTCATAGTTTTGGCCGATTCTGGCCCGTTTCGTGGACGATTACTCACTTTTTTGGGTCCCCGGAGTGATTTCCACGATTAACGAACCCCTGGGTGCGCTTACGGGTTGCTTATGAACACTCGCGGTTTTTGTCGATTCTGACCCGTGTCGTGGACTGTTACTCACCGTTTTGGGGCCCCAAAGCGAGTTCCATGGTTGTTGAACCCCAAGGTGCACTTAAGTGTAGGTCATCAACAATCACAGTTTGGGCCGATTCTGGCCCGTTTCTTGGACTATTACTTAGTTATCGGGGTCCTGAAATGATTTCCACGATTTACGAACCCCGGGTTGTGTTTACGTGTCGGTCAGCAACACTCACAATTTTGGCCAATTCTAACGTGTTTTGTGGACTATTACTCACCGTTTTCAGGTCCCGAAGTGATTTCCATAGTTGTTGAACCCCAAGGCACGCTTACGTGTCGGTCATCAAAACTCACAGTTTTGGCCGATTCTGGCCCGTTTCGTGGACTATTACTCACTTTTTTGGGTCTCCAGAGTGATTTCCACGATTAACGAACCCCTGGGTGCGCTTACGGGTTGGTTATCAACACTCGCGGTTTTTGTCGATTCTGACCCATTTCGTGGACTGTTACTCACCGTTTTGGGGCCCCAAAGCGATTTCCATGGTTGTTTAACCCAAGGTGCGCTTAAGTGTAGGTCATCAACAATCGCAGTTTGGGCCGATTCTAGCCCGTTTCTTGGACTATTACTTAGTTATGCGGGTCCCGAACTGACCCCGGGTTGTGTTTACGTGTCGGTCAGCAACACTCACAATTTTGGCCAATTCTAACGTGTTTTGTGGACTATTACTCACTATTTTCAGGTCCCGAAGTGATTTCCATAGTTGTTGAACCCCAAGGCGCGCTTACGTGTCGGTCATCAATATTCATAGTTTTGGCTGATTCTGGCCCGTATCATGGACTATTACTCACTTTTTTGGGCCCCCGGAGTGATTTCCACGATTAAGGAACCACGGGGTGCATTTACGTGTCGGTCATCAACACTCACAGTTTTGGCCAATTCTGGCCCGTTTCTTGGACTATTACTCTGTTTTTGGGTCTCGACGTGATTTCCATGATTGACGAACACCGGGGTGCATTTATGTGTCGCTCATCAACACTCGCAGTTTTGGCCGATTCTGGCCCGTTTCGTGGAGTATTACGCACTGTTTTGGGGTATCGAAGTGATTTCAACGATTAACGAACCGCGGGGTGCGTTTACGTTTCGGTCATCAGCACTTACACTTTTGTCTGATTCTTTCCTTTTTTGTATACTATTACTCACTGTTTTGGGGTCCCGGAGTGATTTCCATGATTAACGAACCCCGGCGTGCGTTTACGTGTCGGTCATCAACACTCACAGTTTTGGCCGATTCTGGCCCGTTTGGTGGACTACTACTCACTTTTTTGGGTCCCCGGAGTGATTTCCACGATTAACGAACCCCTGGGTGCGCTTACGGGTTGGTTATCAACACTCGCGGTTTTTGTCGATTCTGACCCGTTTCGTGGAATGTTACTCACCGTTTTGGGGCCCCAAAGCAATTTCCATGGTTGTTGAACCCCAAGGTGCGCTTAAGTGTAGGTCATCAACAATCGCAGTTTTGGCCGATTCTGGCCCGTTTCTTGGACTATTACTTAGTTATGGGGGTCCCGAAATGACCCCGGGTTGTGTTTACGTGTCGGACATCAACACTCAGAGTTTTGGCCAATTCTGGCCCGTTTCTTGGACTATTACTCTGTTTTTGGGTCTCGGCGTGATTTCCATGATTGACGAACACCGGGGTGCATTTATGTGTCGCTCATCAACACTCGCAGTTTTGGCCGATTCTGGCCCGTTTCATGGAGTATTACGCACTGTTTTGGGGTATCGAAGTGATTTCAACGATTAACGAACCGCGGGGTGCGTTTATGTTTCGGTCATCAACACTTACACTTTTGTCCGATTCTTGCCTTTTTTGTATACTATTACTCACCGTTTTGGGGTCCCGGAGTGATTTCCACGATTAATGAACCCCGGCATGCGTTTACGTGTCGGTCATCAACACTCACAATTTTGGCCGATTCTGGCCCGTTTCGTGGACTATTACTCACTTTTTTGGGTCCCCGGAGTGATTTCCCCGATTAACGAACCCCTGGGTGCGCTTACGGGTTGCTTATCAACACTCGCGGTTTTTGTCGATTCTGACCCGTGTCGTGGACTGTTACTCACCGTTTTGGGGCCCTAAAGCGAGTTCCATGGTTGTTGAACCCCAAGGTGCGCTTAAGTGTAGGTCATCAACAATCACAGTTTGGGCCGATTCTGGCCCGTTTCTTGGACTATTACTTAGTTATCGGGGGCCCAAAATGATTTCCACGATTTACGAACCCCGGGTTGTGTTTACGTGTCGGTCAGCAACACTCACAATTTTGGCCAATTCTAACGTGTTTTGTGGACTATTACTCACCGTTTTCAGGTCCCGAAGTGATTTCCATAATTGTTGAACCCCAAGGCACGCTTACGTGTCGGTCATCAAAACTCATAGTTTTGGCTGATTCTGGCCCGTATCATGGACTATTACTCACTTTTTTGGGCCCCCGGAGTGATTTCCACGGTTAACGAACCACGGGGTGCATTTACGTGTCGGTCATCAACACTCACAGTTTTGGCCGATTCTGGCCCGTTTCTTGGACTATTACTCTGTTTTTGGGTCTCGGCGTGATTTCCATGATTGATGAACACCAGGGTGCATTTATGTGTCGCTCATCAACACTCGCAGTTTTTGCCGATTCTGGCCCGTTTCGTGGAGTATTACGCACTGTTTTGGGGTATCGAAGTGATTTCAACGATTAACGAACCGCGGGGTGCGTTTACGTTTCGGTCATCAACACTTACACTTTTGTCTGATTCTTTCCTTTTTTGTATACTATTACTCACTGTTTTGGGGTCCCGGAGTGATTTCCATGATTAACGAACCCCGGCGTGCGTTTACGTGTCAGTCATCAACACTCACAGTTTTGGCCGATTCTGGCCCGTTTGGTGGACTACTACTCACTTTTTTGGGTCCCCGGAGTGATTTCCACGATTAACGAACCCCTGGGTGCGCTTACGGGTTGGTTATCAACACTCGCGGTTTTTGTCGATTCTGACCCGTTTCGTGGAATGTTACTCACCGTTTTGGGGCCCCAAAGCGATTTCCATGGTTGTTGAACCCCAAGGTGCGCTTAAGTGTAGGTCATCAACAATCGCAGTTTTGGCCGATTCTGGCCCGTTTCTTGGACTATTACTTAGTTATGGGGGTCCCGAAATGACCCCGGGTTGTGTTTACGTGTCGGACATCAACACTCAGAGTTTTGGCCAATTCTGGCCCGTTTCTTGGACTATTACTCTGTTTTTGGGTCTCGACGTGATTTCCATGATTGACGAACACCGGGGTGCATTTATGTGTCGCTCATCAACACTCGCAGTTTTGGCCGATTCTGGCCCGTTTCGTGGAGTATTACGCACTGTTTTGGGGTATCGAAGTGATTTCAACGATTAACGAACCGCGGGGTGCATTTACGTTTCGGTCATCAACACTTACACTTTTGTCCGATTCTTTCCTTTTTTGTATACTATTACTCACTGTTTTGGGGTCCCGGAGTGATTTCCACGATTAACGAACCCCGGCGTGCGTTTACGTGTCGGTCATCAACACTCATAGTTTTGGCCGATTCTGGCCCGTTTCGTGGACGATTACTCACTTTTTTGGGTCCCCGGAGTGATTTCCACGATTAACGAACCCCTGCGTGCGCTTACGGGTTGCTTATCAACACTCGCGGTTTTTGTCGATTCTGACCCGTGTCGTGGACTGTTACTCACCGTTTTGGGGCCCCAAAGTGAGTTCCATGGTTGTTGAACCCCAAGGTGCACTTAAGTGTAGGTCATCAACAATCACAGTTTGGGCCGATTCTGGCCCGTTTCTTGGACTATTACTTAGTTATCGGGGTCCCGAAATGATTTCCACGATTTACGAACCCCGGGTTGTGTTTACGTGTCGGTCAGCAACACTCACAATTTTGGCCAATTCTAACGTGTTTTGTGGACTATTACTCACCGTTTTCAGGTCCCGAAGTGATTTCCATAGTTGTTGAACCCCAAGGTACGCTTACGTGTCGGTCATCAAAACTCACAGTTTTGGCCGATTCTGGCCCGTTTCGTGGACTATTACTCACTTTTTTGGGTCTCCAGAGTGATTTCCACGATTAACGAACCCCTGGGTGCGCTTACGGGTTGGTTATCAACACTCGCGGTTTTTGTCGATTCTGACCCATTTCGTGGACTGTTACTCACCGTTTTGGGGCCCCAAAGCGATTTCCATGGTTGTTGAACCCAAGGTGCGCTTAAGTGTAGGTCATCAACAATCGCAGTTTGGGCCGATTCTAGCCCGTTTCTTGGACTATTACTTAGTTATGCGGGTCCCGAACTGACCCCGGGTTGTGTTTACGTGTCGGTCAGCAACACTCACAATTTTGGCCAATTCTAACGTGTTTTGTGGACTATTACTCACTATTTTCAGGTCCCGAAGTGATTTCCATAGTTGTTGAACCCCAAGGCGCGCTTACGTGTCGGTCATCAATATTCATAGCTTTGGCTGATTCTGGCCCGTATCATGGACTATTACTCACTTTTTTGGGCCCCCGGAGTGATTTCCACGATTAAGGAACCACGGGGTGCATTTACGTGTCGGTCATCAACACTCACAGTTTTGGCCAATTCTGGCCCGTTTCTTGGACTATTACTCTGTTTTTGGGTCTCGACGTGATTTCCATGATTGACGAACACCGGGGTGCATTTATGTGTCGCTCATCAACACTCGCAGTTTTGGCCGATTCTGGCCCGTTTCGTGGTGTATTACGCACTGTTTTGGGGTATCGAAGTGATTTCAACGATTAATGAACCGCGGGGTGCATTTACGTTTCGGTCATCAACACTTACACTTTTGTCCGATTCTTTCCTTTTTTGTATACTATTACTCACTGTTTTGGGGTCCCGGAGTGATTTCCACGATTAACGAACCCCGGCGTGCGTTTACGTGTCGGTCATCAACACTCATAGTTTTCGCCGATTCTGGCCCGTTTCGTGGACGATTACTCTCTTTTTTGGGTCCCCGGAGTGATTTCCACGATTAACGAACCCCTGGGTGCGCTTACGGGTTGCTTATCAACACTCGCGGTTTTTGTCGATTCTGACCCGTGTCGTGGACTGTTACTCACCGTTTTGGGGCCCCAAAGCGAGTTCCATGGTTGTTGAACCCCAAGGTGCACTTAAGTGTAGGTCATCAACAATCACAGTTTGGGCCGATTCTGGCCCGTTTCTTGGACTATTACTTAGTTATCGGGGTCCCGAAATGATTTCCACGATTTACGAACCCCGGGTTGTGTTTACGTGTCGGTCAGCAACACTCACAATTTTGGCCAATTCTAACGTGTTTTGTGGACTATTACTCACCGTTTTCAGGTCCCGAAGTGATTTCCATAGTTGTTGAACCCCAAGGCACGCTTACGTGTCGGTCATCAACACTGACAGTTTTGGCCGATTCTGGCCCGTTTCGTGGACTATTACTCACTTTTTTGGGTCTCCAGAGTGATTTCCACGATTAACGAACCCCTGGGTGCGTTTACGGGTTGGTTATCAACACTCGCGGTTTTTGTCGATTCTGACCCATTTCGTGGACTGTTACTCACCGTTTTGGGGCCCCAAAGCGATTTCCATGGTTGTTGAACCCAAGGTGCGCTTAAGTGTAGGTCATCAACAATCGCAGTTTGGGCCGATTCTAGCCCGTTTCTTGGACTATTACTTAGTTATGCGGGTCCCGAACTGACCCCGGGTTGTGTTTACGTGTCGGTCAGCAACACTCACAATTTTGGCCAATTCTAACGTGTTTTGTGGACTATTACTCACTATTTTCAGGTCCCGAAGTGATTTCCATAGTTGTTGAACCCCAAGGCGCGCTTACGTGTCGGTCATCAATATTCATAGTTTTGGCTGATTCTGGCCCGTATCATGGACTATTACTCACTTTTTTGGGCCCCCGGAGTGATTTCCACGATTAAGGAACCACGGGGTGCATTTACGTGTCGGTCATCAACACTCACAGTTTTGGCCAATTCTGGCCCGTTTCTTGGACTATTACTCTGTTTTTGGGTCTCGGCGTGATTTCCATGATTGATGAACACCAGGGTGCATTTATGTGTCGCTCATCAACACTCGCAGTTTTTGCCGATTCTGGTTCGTGGAGTATTACGCACTGTTTTGGGGTATCGAAGTGATTTCAACGATTAACGAACCGCGGGGTGCGTTTACGTTTCGGTCATCAACACTTACACTTTTGTCTGATTCTTTCCTTTTTTGTATACTATTACTCACTGTTTTGGGGTCCCGGAGTGATTTCCATGATTAACGAACCCCGGCGTGCGTTTACGTGTCAGTCATCAACACTCACAGTTTTGGCCGATTCTGGCCCGTTTGGTGGACTACTACTCACTTTTTTGGGTCCCCGGAGTGATTTCCACGATTAACGAACCCCTGGGTGCGCTTACGGGTTGGTTATCAACACTCGCGGTTTTTGTCGATTCTGACCCGTTTCGTGGAATGTTACTCACCGTTTTGGGGCCCCAAAGCGATTTCCATGGTTGTTGAACCCCAAGGTGCGCTTAAGTGTAGGTCATCAACAATCGCAGTTTTGGCCGATTCTGGCCCGTTTCTTGGACTATTACTTAGTTATGGGGGTCCCGAAATGACCCCGGGTTGTGTTTACGTGTCGGACATCAACACTCAGAGTTTTGGCCAATTCTGGCCCGTTTCTTGGACTATTACTCTGTTTTTGGGTCTCGACGTGATTTCCATGATTGACGAACACCGGGGTGCATTTATGTGTCGCTCATCAACACTCGCAGTTTTTGCCGATTCTGACCCGTTTCGTGGAGTATTACGCACTGTTTTGGGGTATCGAAGTGATTTCAACGATTAACGAACCGCGGGGTGCATTTACGTTTCGGTCATCAACACTTACACTTTTGTCCGATTCTTTCCTTTTTTGTATACTATTACTCACTGTTTTGGGGTCCCGGAGTGATTTCCACGATTAACGAACCCCGGCGTGCGTTTACGTGTCGGTCATCAACACTCATAGTTTTGGCCGATTCTGGCCCGTTTCGTGGACGATTACTCACTTTTTTGGGTCCCCGGAGTGATTTCCACGATTAACGAACCCCTGGGTGCGCTTACGGGTTGCTTATCAACACTCGCGGTTTTTGTCGATTCTGACCCGTGTCGTGGACTGTTACTCACCGTTTTGGGGCCCCAAAGCGAGTTCCATGGTTGTTGAACCCCAAGGTGCACTTAAGTGTAGGTCATCAACAATCACAGTTTGGGCCGATTCTGGCCCGTTTCTTGGACTATTACTTAGTTATCAGGGTCCCGAAATGATTTCCACGATTTACGAACCCCGGGTTGTGTTTACGTGTCGGTCAGCAACACTCACAATTTTGGCCAATTCTAACGTGTTTTGTGGACTATTACTCACCGTTTTCAGGTCCCGAAGTGATTTCCATAGTTGTTGAACCCCAAGGCACGCTTACGTGTCGGTCATCAACACTCACAGTTTTGGCCGATTCTGGCCCGTTTCGTGGACTATTACTCACTTTTTTGGGTCTCCAGAGTGATTTCCACGATTAACGAACCCCTGGGTGCGTTTACGGGTTGGTTATCAACACTCGCGGTTTTTGTCGATTCTGACCCATTTCGTGGACTGTTACTCACCGTTTTGGGGCCCCAAAGCGATTTCCATGGTTGTTGAACCCAAGGTGCGCTTAAGTGTAGGTCATCAACAATCACAGTTTGGGCCGATTCTAGCCCGTTTCTTGGACTATTACTTAGTTATGCGGGTCCCGAACTGACCCCGGGTTGTGTTTACGTGTCGGTCAGCAACACTCACAATTTTGGCCAATTCTAACGTGTTTTGTGGACTATTACTCACTATTTTCAGGTCCCGAAGTGATTTCCATAGTTGTTGAACCCCAAGGCGCGCTTACGTGTCGGTCATCAATATTCATAGTTTTGGCTGATTCTGGCCCGTATCATGGACTATTACTCACTTTTTTGGGCCCCCGGAGTGATTTCCACGATTAAGGAACCACGGGGTGCATTTACGTGTCGGTCATCAACACTCACAGTTTTGGCCAATTCTGGCCCGTTTCTTGGACTATTACTCTGTTTTTGGGTCTCGACGTGATTTCCATGATTGACGAACACCGGGGTGCATTTATGTGTCGCTCATCAACACTCGCAGTTTTGGCCGATTGTGGCCCGTTTCGTGGAGTATTACGCACTGTTTTGGGGTATCGAAGTGATTTCAACGATTAATGAACCGCGGGGTGCATTTACGTTTCGGTCATCAACACTTACACTTTTGTCCGATTCTTTCCTTTTTTGTATACTATTACTCAGTGTTTTGGGGTCCCGGAGTGATTTCCACGATTAACGAACCCCGGCGTGCGTTTACGTGTCGGTCATCAACACTCATAGTTTTGGCCGATTCTGGCCCGTTTCGTGGACGATTACTCACTTTTTTGGGTCCCCGGAGTGATTTCCACGATTAACGAACCCCTGGGTGCGCTTACGGGTTGCTTATCAACACTCGCGGTTTTTGTCGATTCTGACCCGTGTCGTGGACTGTTACTCACCGTTTTGGGGCCCCAAAGCGAGTTCCATGGTTGTTGAACCCCAAGGTGCACTTAAGTGTAGGTCATCAACAATCACAGTTTGGGCCGATTCTGGCCCGTTTCTTGGACTATTACTTAGTTATCGGGGTCCCGAAATGATTTCCACGATTTACGAACCCCGGGTTGTGTTTACGTGTCGGTCAGCAACACTCACAATTTTGGCCAATTCTAACGTGTTTTGTGGACTATTACTCACCGTTTTCAGGTCCCGAAGTGATTTCCATAGTTGTTGAACCCCAAGGCACGCTTACGTGTCGGTCATCAAAACTCACAGTTTTGGCCGATTCTGGCCCGTTTCGTGGACTATTACTCACTTTTTTGGGTCTCCAGAGTGATTTCCACGATTAACGAACCCCTGGGTGCGCTTACGGGTTGGTTATCAACACTCGCGGTTTTTGTCGATTCTGACCCATTTCGTGGACTGTTACTCACCGTTTTGGGGCCCCAAAGCGATTTCCATGGTTGTTGAACCCAAGGTGCGCTTAAGTGTAGGTCATCAACAATCGCAGTTTGGGCCGATTCTAGCCCGTTTCTTGGACTATTACTTAGTTATGCGGGTCTCGAACTGACCCCGGGTTGTGTTTACGTGTCGGTCAGCAACACTCACAATTTTGGCCAATTCTAACGTGTTTTGTGGACTATTACTCACTATTTTCAGGTCCCGAAGTGATTTCCATAGTTGTTGAACCCCAAGGCGCGCTTACGTGTCGGTCATCAATATTCATAGTTTTGGCTGATTCTGGCCCGTATCATGGACTATTACTCACTTTTTTGGGCCCCCGGAGTGATTTCCACGATTAAGGAACCACGGGGTGCATTTACGTGTCGGTCATCAACACTCACAGTTTTGGCCAATTCTGGCCCGTTTCTTGGACTATTACTCTGTTTTTGGGTCTCGACGTGATTTCCATGATTGACGAACACCGGGGTGCATTTATGTGTCGCTCATCAACACTCGCAGTTTTGGCCGATTCTGGCCCGTTTCGTGGAGTATTACGCACTGTTTTGGGGTATCGAAGTGATTTCAACGATTAACGAACCGCGGGGTGCGTTTACGTTTCGGTCATCAGCACTTACACTTTTGTCTGATTCTTTCCTTTTTTGTATACTATTACTCACTGTTTTGGGGTCCCGGAGTGATTTCCATGATTAACGAACCCCGGCGTGCGTTTACGTGTCGGTCATCAACACTCACAGTTTTGGCCGATTCTGGCCCGTTTGGTGGACTACTACTCACTTTTTTGGGTCCCCGGAGTGATTTCCACGATTAACGAACCCCTGGGTGCGCTTACGGGTTGGTTATCAACACTCGCGGTTTTTGTCGATTCTGACCCGTTTCGTGGAATGTTACTCACCGTTTTGGGGCCCCAAAGCGATTTCCATGGTTGTTGAACCCCAAGGTGCGCTTAAGTGTAGGTCATCAACAATCGCAGTTTTGGCCGATTCTGGCCCGTTTCTTGGACTATTACTTAGTTATGGGGGTCCCGAAATGACCCCGGGTTGTGTTTACGTGTCGGACATCAACACTCAGAGTTTTGGCCAATTCTGGCCCGTTTCTTGGACTATTACTCTGTTTTTGGGTCTCGGCGTGATTTCCATGATTGACGAACACCGGGGTGCATTTATGTGTCGCTCATCAACACTCGCAGTTTTGGCCGATTCTGGCCCGTTTCATGGAGTATTACGCACTGTTTTGGGGTATCGAAGTGATTTCAACGATTAACGAACCGCGGGGTGCGTTTATGTTTCGGTCATCAACACTTACACTTTTGTCCGATTCTTGCCTTTTTTGTATACTATTACTCACCGTTTTGGGGTCCCGGAGTGATTTCCACGATTAATGAACCCCGGCATGCGTTTACGTGTCGGTCATCAACACTCACAATTTTGGCCGATTCTGGCCCGTTTCGTGGACTATTACTCACTTTTTTGGGTCCCCGGAGTGATTTCCCCGATTAACGAACCCCTGGGTGCGCTTACGGGTTGCTTATCAACACTCGCGGTTTTTGTCGATTCTGACCCGTGTCGTGGACTGTTACTCACCGTTTTGGGGCCCTAAAGCGAGTTCCATGGTTGTTGAACCCCAAGGTGCGCTTAAGTGTAGGTCATCAACAATCACAGTTTGGGCCGATTCTGGCCCGTTTCTTGGACTATTACTTAGTTATCGGGGGCCCAAAATGATTTCCACGATTTACGAACCCCGGGTTGTGTTTACGTGTCGGTCAGCAACACTCACAATTTTGGCCAATTCTAACGTGTTTTGTGGACTATTACTCACCGTTTTCAGGTCCCGAAGTGATTTCCATAATTGTTGAACCCCAAGGCACGCTTACGTGTCGGTCATCAAAACTCATAGTTTTGGCTGATTCTGGCCCGTATCATGGACTATTACTCACTTTTTTGGGCCCCCGGAGTGATTTCCACGGTTAACGAACCACGGGGTGCATTTACGTGTCGGTCATCAACACTCACAGTTTTGGCCGATTCTGGCCCGTTTCTTGGACTATTACTCTGTTTTTGGGTCTCGGCGTGATTTCCATGATTGATGAACACCAGGGTGCATTTATGTGTCGCTCATCAACACTCGCAGTTTTTGCCGATTCTGGCCCGTTTCGTGGAGTATTACGCACTGTTTTGGGGTATCGAAGTGATTTCAACGATTAACGAACCGCGGGGTGCGTTTACGTTTCGGTCATCAACACTTACACTTTTGTCTGATTCTTTCCTTTTTTGTATACTATTACTCACTGTTTTGGGGTCCCGGAGTGATTTCCATGATTAACGAACCCCGGCGTGCGTTTACGTGTCAGTCATCAACACTCACAGTTTTGGCCGATTCTGGCCCGTTTGGTGGACTACTACTCACTTTTTTGGGTCCCCGGAGTGATTTCCACGATTAACGAACCCCTGGGTGCGCTTACGGGTTGGTTATCAACACTCGCGGTTTTTGTCGATTCTGACCCGTTTCGTGGAATGTTACTCACCGTTTTGGGGCCCCAAAGCGATTTCCATGGTTGTTGAACCCCAAGGTGCGCTTAAGTGTAGGTCATCAACAATCGCAGTTTTGGCCGATTCTGGCCCGTTTCTTGGACTATTACTTAGTTATGGGGGTCCCGAAATGACCCCGGGTTGTGTTTACGTGTCGGACATCAACACTCAGAGTTTTGGCCAATTCTGGCCCGTTTCTTGGACTATTACTCTGTTTTTGGGTCTCGACGTGATTTCCATGATTGACGAACACCGGGGTGCATTTATGTGTCGCTCATCAACACTCGCAGTTTTGGCCGATTCTGGCCCGTTTCGTGGAGTATTACGCACTGTTTTGGGGTATCGAAGTGATTTCAACGATTAACGAACCGCGGGGTGCATTTACGTTTCGGTCATCAACACTTACACTTTTGTCTGATTCTTTCCTTTTTTGTATACTATTACTCACTGTTTTGGGGTCCCGGAGTGATTTCCACGATTAACGAACCCCGGCGTGCGTTTACGTGTCGGTCATCAACACTCATAGTTTTGGCCGATTCTGGCCCGTTTCGTGGACGATTACTCACTTTTTTGGGTCCCCGGAGTGATTTCCACGATTAACGAACCCCTGGGTGCGCTTACGGGTTGCTTATCAACACTCGCGGTTTTTGTCGATTCTGACCCGTGTCGTGGACTGTTACTCACCGCTTTGGGGCCCCAAAGCGAGTTCCATGGTTGTTGAACCCCAAGGTGCACTTAAGTGTAGGTCATCAACAATCACAGATTGGGCCGATTCTGGCCCGTTTCTTGGACTATTACTTAGTTATCGGGGTCCCGAAATGATTTCCATGATTTACGAACCCCGGGTTGTGTTTACGTGTCGGTCAGCAACACTCACAATTTTGGCCAATTCTAACGTGTTTTGTGGACTATTACTCACCGTTTTCAGGTCCCGAAGTGATTTCCATAGTTGTTGAACCCCAAGGCACGCTTACGTGTCGGTCATCAAAACTCACAGTTTTGGCCGATTCTGGCCCGTTTCGTGGACTATTACTCACTTTTTTGGGTCTCCAGAGTGATTTCCACGATTAACGAACCCCTGGGTGCGCTTACGGGTTGGTTATCAACACTCGCGGTTTTTGTCGATTCTGACCCATTTCGTGGACTGTTACTCACCGTTTTGGGGCCCCAAAGCGATTTCCATGGTTGTTGAACCCAAGGTGCGCTTAAGTGTAGGTTATCAACAATCGCAGTTTGGGCCGACTCTAGCCCGTTTCTTGGACTATTACTTAGTTATGCGGGTCCCGAACTGACCCCGGGTTGTGTTTACGTGTCGGTCAGCAACACTCACAATTTTGGCCAATTCTAACGTGTTTTGTGGACTATTACTCACTATTTTCAGGTCCCGAAGTGATTTCCATAGTTGTTGAACCCCAAGGCACGCTTACGTGTCGGTCATCAATATTCATAGTTTTGGCTGATTCTGGCCCGTATCATGGACTATTACTCACTTTTTTGGGCCCCCGGAGTGATTTCCACGATTAAGGAACCACGGGGTGCATTTACGTGTCGGTCATCAACACTCACAGTTTTGGCCAATTCTGGCCCGTTTCTTGGACTATTACTCTGTTTTTGGGTCTCGACGTGATTTCCATGATTGACGAACACCGGGGTGCATTTATGTGTCGCTCATCAACAATCGCAGTTTTGGCCGATTCTGGCCCGTTTCGTGGAGTATTACGCACTGTTTTGGGGTATCGAAGTGATTTCAACGATTAACGAACCGCGGGGTGCATTTACGTTTCGGTCATCAACACTTACACTTTTGTCCGATTCTTTCCTTTTTTGTATACTATTACTCACTGTTTTGGGGTCCCGGAGTGATTTCCACGATTAACGAACCCCGGCGTGCGTTTACGTGTCGGTCATCAACACTCATAGTTTTGGCCGATTCTGGCCCGTTTCGTGGACTATTACTCACTTTTTTGGGTCCCCGGAGTGATTTCCACGATTAACGAACCCCTGGGTGCGCTTACGGGTTGCTTATCAACACTCGCGGTTTTTGTCTATTCTGACCCGTGTCGTGGACTATTACTCACCGTTTTGGGGCCCCAAAGCGAGTTCCATGGTTGTTGAACCCCAAGGTGCGCTTAAGTGTAGGTCATCAACAATCACAGTTTGGGCCGATTCTGGCCCGTTTCTTGGACTATTACTTAGTTATCGGGGTCCCGAAATGATTTCCACGATTTACGAACCCCGGGTTGTGTTTACGTGTCGGTCAGCAACACTCACAATTTTGGCCAATTCTAACATGTTTTGTGGACTATTACTCACCGTTTTCAGGTCCCGAAGTGATTTCCATAGTTGTTGATCCCCAAGGCACGCTTACGTGTCGGTCATCAACACTCACAGTTTTGGCCGATTCTGGCCCGTTTCGTGGACTATTACTCACTTTTTTGGGTCTCCAGAGTGATTTCCACGATTAACGAACCCCTGGGTGCGCTTACGGGTTGGTTATCAACACTCGCGGTTTTTGTCGATTCTGACCCATTTCGTGGACTGTTCCTCACCGTTTTGGGGCCCCAAAGCGATTTCCATGGTTGTTGAACCCAAGGTGCGCTTAAGTGTAGGTCATCAACAATCGCAGTTTGGGCCGATTCTAGCCCGTTTCTTGGACTATTACTTAGTTATGCGGGTCCCGAACTGACCCCGGGTTGTGTTTACGTGTCGGTCAGCAACACTCACAATTTTGGCCAATTCTAACGTGTTTTGTGGACTATTACTCACCGTTTTCAGGTCCCGAAGTGATTTCCATAGTTGTTGAACCCCAAGGCGCGCTTACATGTCGGTCATCAATACTCATAGTTTTGGCTGATTCTGGCCCGTATCATGGACTATTAGTCACTTTTTTGGGCCCCCGGAGTGATTTCCACGAGTAACGAACAACGAGGTGCATTTACGTGTCGGTCATCCACACTCACAGTTTTGGCCGATTCTGGCCCGTTTCTTGGACTATTACTCTGTTTTTGGGTCTCGGCGTGATTTCCATGATTGACGAACACCGGGGTGCATTTATGTGTCGCTCATCAACACTCACAGTTTTGGCCGATTCTGGCCCGTTTCGTGGAGTATTACGCACTGTTTTGGGGTATCGAAGTGATTTCAACGATTAATGAACCGCGGGGTGCGTTTATGTTTCGGTCATCAACACTTACACTTTTGTCCGATTCTTGCCTTTTTTGTATACTATTACTCACTGTTTTGGGGTCCCGGAGTGATTTCCACGATTAACGAACACCGGCGTGCGTTTACGTGTCGGTCATCAACACTCATAGTTTTGGCTGACTCTGGCCCGTTTCGTGGACTATTACTCACTTTTTTGGGGCCCCGGAGTGATTTCCACGATTAAGGAACCCTTGGGTGCTCTTACGGTTTGGTTATCAACACTCGCGGTTTTTGTCGATTCTGACCCGTTTCGTGGACTATTACTCACCGTTTTGGGGCCCCAAAGCGATTTCCATGGTTGTTGAACCCCAAGGTGTGCTTAAGTGTAGGTCATCAACAATCGCAGTTTGGGCCGATTCTGGCCCGTTTCTTGGACTATTACTTAGTTATGGGGGTCCCGAAATGACCCCGGGTTGTGTTTACGTGTCGGTCAGCAACACTCACAATTTCGGCCAATTCTAACGTGTTTTGTGGACTATTACTCACTATTTTCAGGTCCCGAAGTGATTTCCATAGTTGTTGAACCCCAAGGCGCGCTTACGTGTCGGTCATCAATATTCATAGTTTTGGCTGATTCTGGCCCGTATCATGGACTATTACTCACTTTTTTGGGCCCCCGGAGTGATTTCCACGATTAAGGAACCACGGGGTGCATTTACGTGTCAGTCATCAACACTCACAGTTTTGGCCAATTCTGGCCCGTTTCTTGGACTATTACTCTGTTTTTGGGTCTCGACGTGATTTCCATGATTGACGAACACCGGGGTGCATTTATGTGTCGCTCATCAACACTCGCAGTTTTGGCCGATTCTGGCCCGTTTCCTGGAGTATTACGCACTGATTTGGGGTATCGAAGTGATTTCAATGATTAACGAACCGCGGGGTGCATTTACGTTTCGGTCATCAACACTTACACTTTTGTCCGATTCTTTCCTTTTTTGTATACTATTACTCACTGTTTTGGGGTCCCGGAGTGATTTCCACGATTAACGAACCCCGGCGTGCGTTTACGTGTCGGTCATCAACACTCATAGTTTTGGCCGATTCTGGCCCGTTTCGTGGACTATTACTCACTTTTTTGGGTCCCCGGAGTGATTTCCACGATTAACGAACCCCTGGGTGCGCTTACGGGTTGCTTATCAACACTCGCGGTTTTTGTCGATTCTGACCCGTGTCGTGGACTATTACTCACCGTTTTGGGGCCCCAAAGCGAGTTCCATGGTTGTTGAACCCCAAGGTGCGCTTAAGTGTAGGTCATCAACAATCACAGTTTGGGCCGATTCTGGCCCGTTTCTTGGACTATTACTTAGTTATCGGGGTCCCGAAATGATTTCCACGATTTACGAACCCCGGGTTGTGTTTACGTGTCGGTCAGCAACACTCACAATTTTGGCCAATTCTAACGTGTTTTGTGGACTATTACTCACCGTTTTCAGGTCCCGAAGTGATTTCCATAGTTGTTGAACCCCAAGGCACGCTTACGTGTCGGTCATCAACACTCACAGTTTTGGCCGATTCTGGCCCGTTTCGTGGACTATTACTCACTTTTTTGGGTCTCCAGAGTGATTTCCACGATTAACGAACCCCTGGGTGCGCTTACGGGTTGGTTATCAACACTCGCGGTTTTTGTCGATTCTGACCCATTTCGTGGACTGTTACTCACCGTTTTGGGGCCCCAAAGCGATTTCCATGGTTGTTGAACCCAAGGTGCGCTTAAGTGTAGGTCATCAACAACCGCAGTTTGGGCCGATTCTAGCCCGTTTCTTGGACTATTACTTAGTTATGCGGGTCCCGAACTGACCCCGGGTTGTGTTTACGTGTCGGTCAGCAACACTCACAATTTTGGCCAATTCTAACGTGTTTTGTGGACTATTACTCACCGTTTTCAGGTCCCGAAGTGATTTCCATAGTTGTTGAACCCCAAGGCGCGCTTACATGTCGGTCATCAATACTCATAGTTTTGGCTGATTCTGGCCCGTATCATGGACTATTAGTCACTTTTTTGGGCCCCCGGAGTGATTTCCACGATTAACGAACAACGAGGTGCATTTACGTGTCGGTCATCCACACTCACAGTTTTGGCCGATTCTGGCCCGTTTCTTGGACTATTACTCTGTTTTTGGGTCTCGGCGTGATTTCCATGATTGACGAACACCGGGGTGCATTTATGTGTCGCTCATCAACACTCGCAGTTTTGGCCGATTCTGGCCCGTTTCGTGGAGTATTACGCACTGTTTTGGGGTATCGAAGTGATTTCAATGATTAACGAACCGCGGGGTGCGTTTATGTTTCGGTCATCAACACTTACACTTTTGTCCGATTCTTGCCTTTTTTGTATACTATTACTCACTGTTTTGGGGCCCCGGAGTGATTTCCACGATTAACGAACCCTTGGGTGCGCTTACGGGTTGGTTATCAACACTCGCGGTTTTTGTCGATTCTGACCCGTTTCGTGGACTATTACTCACCGTTTTGGGGCCCCAAAGCGATTTCCATGGTTGTTGAACCCCAAGGTGTGCTTAAGTGTAGGTCATCAACAATCGCAGTTTGGGCCGATTCTGGCCCGTTTCTTGGACTATTACTTAGTTATGGGGGTCCCGAAATGACCCCGGGTTGTGTTTACGTGTCGGTCAGCAACACTCACAATTTTGGCCAATTCTAACGTGTTTTGTGGACTATTACTCACTATTTTCAGGTCCCGAAGTGATTTCCATAGTTGTTGAACCCCAAGGCGCGCTTACGTGTCGGTCATCAATATTCATAGTTTTGGCTGATTCTGGCCCGTATCATGGACTATTACTCACTTTTTTGGGCCCCCGGAGTGATTTCCACGATTAAGGAACCACGGGGTGCATTTACGTGTCGGTCATCAACACTCACAGTTTTGGCCAATTCTGGCCCGTTTCTTGGACTATTACTCTGTTTTTGGGTCTCGACGTGATTTCCATGATTGACGAACACCGGGGTGCATTTATGTGTCGCTCATCAACACTCGCAGTTTTGGCCGATTCTGGCCCGTTTCGTGGAGTATTACGCACAGTTTTGGGGTATCGAAGTGATTACAACGATTAACGAACCGCGGGGTGCATTTACGTTTCGGTCGTCAACACTTACACTTTTGTCCGATTCTTTCCTTTTTTGTATACTATTACTCACTGTTTTGGGGTCCCGGAGTGATTTCCACGATTAACGAACCCCGGCGTGCGTTTACGTGTCGGTCATCAACACTCATAGTTTTGGCCGATTCTGGCCCGTTTCGTGGACTATTACTCACTTTTTTGGGTCCCCGGAGTGATTTCCACGATTAACGAACCCCTGGGTGCGCTTACGGGTTGCTTATCAACACTCGCGGTTTTTGTCGATTCTGACCCGTGTCGTGGACTGTTACTCACCGTTTTGGGGCCCCAAAGCGAGTTCCATGGTTGTTGAACCCCAAGGTGCGCTTAAGTGTAGGTCATCAACAATCACAGTTTGGGCCGATTCTGGCCCGTTTCTTGGACTATTACTTAGTTATCGGGGTCCCGAAATGATTTCCACGATTTACGAACCCCGGGTTGTGTTTACGTGTCGGTCAGCAACACTCACAATTTTGGCCAATTCTAACGTGTTTTGTGGACTATTACTCACCGTTTTCAGATCCCGAAGTGATTTCCATAGTTGTTGAACCCCAAGGCACGCTTACGGGTCGGTCATCAACACTCACAGTTTTGGCCGATTCTGGCCCGTTTCGTGGACTATTACTCACTTTTTTGGGTCTCCAGAGTGATTTCCACGATTAACGAACCCCTGGGTGCGCTTACGGGTTGGTTATCAACACTCGCGGTTTTTGTCGATTCTAACCCGTTTCGTGGACTGTTACTCACCGTTTTGGGGCCCCAAAGCGATTTCCATGGTTGTTGAACCCAAGGTGCGCTTAAGTGTAGGTCATCAACAATCGCAGTTTGGGCCCATTCTAGCCCGTTTCTTGGACTATTACTTAGTTATGCGGGTCCCGAACTGACCCCGCGTTGTGTTTACGTGTCGGTCAGCAGCACTCACAATTTTGGCCAATTCTAACGTGTTTTGTGGACTATTACCCACTGTTTTCAGGTCCCGAAGTGATTTCCATAGTTGTTGAACCCCAAGGCGCGCTTACATGTCGGTCATCAATACTCATAGTTTTGGCTGATTCTGGCCCGTATCATGGACTATTACTCACTTTTTTGGGCCCCCGGAGTGATTTCCACGATTAACGAACAACGAGGTGCATTTACGTGTCGGTCATCCACACTCACAGTTTTGGCCAATTCTGGCCCGTTTCTTGGACTATTACTCTGTTTTTGGGTCTCGGAGGTGATTTCCATGATTGACGAACACCGGGGTGCATTTATGTGCCGCTCATCAACACTCGCAGTTTTGGCCGATTCTGGCCCGTTTCGTGGAGTATAACGCACTGTTTTGGGGAATCGAAGTGATTTCAACGATTAACGAACTGCGGGGTGCGTTTATGTTTCGGTCATCAACACTTACACTTTTGTCCGATTCTTGCCTTTTTTGTATACTATTACTCACTTTTTTGGGGTCCCGGAGTGATTTCCACGATTAACGAACCCCGGCGTGCGTTTACGTGTCGGTCATCAACACTCATAGTTTTGGCTGATTCTGGCCCGTTTCGTGGACTATTACTCACTTTTTTGGGGCCCCGGAGTGATTTCCACGATTAAGGAACCCTTGGGTACGCTTACGGGTTGGTTATCAACACTCGCGGTTTTTGTCGATTCTGACCCGTTTCGTGGACTATTACTCACCGTTTTGGGGCCCCAAAGCGACTTCCATGGTTGTTGAACCCCAAGGTGCGCTTAAGTGTAGGTCATCAACCATCGCAGTTTGGGCCGATTCTGGCCCGTTTCTTGGACTATTACTTAGTTATGGGGGTCCCGAAATGACACCGGGTTGTGTTTACGTGTTGGTTAGCAACACTCACAATTTTGGCCAATTCTAGCGTGTTTTGTGGACTATTACTCACTGTTTTTAGGTCCCGAAGTGATTTCCATAGTTGTTGAACCCCTAGGCGCGCTTACATGTCGGTCATCAATACTCATAGTTTTGGCTGATTCTGGCCCGTATCATGGACTATTACTCACTTTTTTGGGCCCCCGGATTGATTTCCATGATTGACGAACACCGGGGTGCATTTATGTGTCGCTCATCAACACTCGCAGTTTTGGCCGATTCTGGCCCGTTTCGTGGAGTATTACGCACTGTTTTGGGGTATCGAAGTGATTTCAACGATTAACGAACCGCGGGGTGCATTTACGTTTCGGTCATCAACACTTACACTTTTGTCCGATTCTTTCCTTTTTTGTATTCTATTACTCACTGTT
The DNA here is from genome assembly GCF_018294505.1 of Triticum aestivum. NCBI lineage: Eukaryota > Viridiplantae > Streptophyta > Magnoliopsida > Poales > Poaceae > Triticum > Triticum aestivum. The sequence goes on from NC_057813.1 coordinate 704,136,948, forward strand.
TTGGGGTCCCGAAGTGATTTCCACGATTAACGAACCCCGGCGTGCGTTTACATGTCGGTCATCAACACTCATAGTTTTGGCCGATTCTGGCCCGTTTCGTGGACTATTACTCACTTTTTTGGGTCCCCGGAGTGATTTCCACGATTAACGAACCCCTGGGTGCGCTTACGGGTTGCTTATCAACACTCGCAGTTTTTGTCGATTCTGACCCGTGTCGTGGACTGTTACTCACCGTTTTGGGGCCCCAAAGCGAGTTCCATGGTTGTTGAACCCCAAGGTGCGCTTAAGTGTAGGTCATCAACAATCACAGTTTGGGCCGATTCTGGCCCGTTTCTTGGACTATTACTTAGTTATCGGGGTCCCGAAATGATTTCCACGATTTACGAACCCCGGGTTGTGTTTACGTGTCGGTCAGCAACACTCACAATTTTGGCCAACTCTAACGTGTTTTGTGGACTATTACTCACCGTTTTCAGGTCCCGAAGTGATTTCCATAGTTGTTGAACCCCAAGGCACGCTTACGTGTCGGTCATCAACACTCACAGTTTTGGCCGATTCTGGCCCGTTTCGTGGACTATTACTCACTTTTTTGGGTCTCCAGAGTGATTTCCATGATTAACGAACCCCTGGGTGCGCTTACGGGTTGGTTATCAACACTCGCGGTTTTTGTCGATTCTGACCCGTTTCGTGGACTGTTACTCACCGTTTTGGGGCCCCAAAGCGATTTCCATGGTTGTTGAAGCCAAGGTGCGCTTAAGTGTAGGTCATCAACAATCGCAGTTTGGGCCGATTCTAGCCCGTTTCTTGGACTATTACTTAGTTATGCGGTTCCCGAACTGACCCCGGGTTGTGTTTACGTGTCGGTCAGCAATACTCACAATTTTGGCCAATTCTAACGTGTTTTGTGGACTATTACTCACTGTTTTCAGGTCCCGAAGTGATTTCCATAGTTGTTGAACCCCAAGGCGCGCTTACATGTTGGTCATCAATACTCATAGTTTTCGCTGATTCTGGCCCGTATCATGGACTATTACTCACTTTTTTGGGCCCCCGGAGTGATTTCCAAAATTAACGAACAACGAGGTGCATTTACGTGTCGGTCAACCACACTCACAGTTTTGGCCGATTCTGGCCCGTTTCTTGGACTATTACTCTGTTTTTGGGTCTCGGCGTGATTTCCATGATTGACGAACACCGGGGTGCATTTATGTGTCGCTCATCAACACTCGCAGTTTTGGCCGATTCTGGCCCGTTTCGTGGAGTATTACGCACTGTTTTGGGGTATCGAAGTGATTTCAACGATTAACGAACCGCGGGGTGCATTTACGTTTCGGTCATCAACAGTTACACTTTTGTCCGATTCTTTCCTTTTTTGTATACTATTACTCACTGTTTTGGGGTCCCGGAGTGATTTCCACGATTAACGAACCCCGGCGTGCGTTTACGTGTCGGTCATCAACACTCATAGTTTTGGACGATTCTGGCCCGTTTCGTGGACTATTACTCACTTTTTTGGGTCCCCGAAGTGATTTCCACGATTAACGAACCCCTGGGTGCGCTTACGGGTTGCTTATCAACACTCGCGGTTTTTGTCGATTCTGACCCGTGTCGTGGACTGTTACTCACCGTTTTGGGGCCCCAAAGCGAGTTCCATGGTTGTTGAACCCCAAGGTGCGCTTAAGTGTAGGTCATCAACAATCACAGTTTGGGCCGATTCTGGCCCGTTTCTTGGACTATTACTTAGTTATCGGGGTCCCGAAATGATTTCCACGATTTACGAACCCCGGGTTGTGTTTACGTGTCGGTCAGCAACACTCACAATTTTGGCCAACTCTAACGTGTTTTGTGGACTATTACTCATCGTTTTCAGGTCCCGAAGTGATTTCCATAGTTGTTGAACCCCAAGGCACGCTTACGTGTCGGTCATCAACAGTCACAGTTTTGGCCGATTCTGGCCCGTTTCATGGACTATTACTCACTTTTTTGGGTCTCCAGAGTGATTTCCACGATTAACGAACCCCTGGGTGCGCTTACGGGTTGGTTATCAACACTCGCGGTTTTTGTCGATTCTGACCCGTTTCGTGGACTGTTACTCACCGTTTTGGGGCCCCAAAGCGATTTCCATGGTTGTTGAAGCCAAGGTGCGCTTAAGTGTAGGTCATCAACAATCGCAGTTTGGGCCGATTCTAGACCGTTTCTTGGACTATTACTTAGTTATGCGGTTCCCGAACTGACCCCGGGTTGTGTTTACGTGTCGGTCAGCAATACTCACAATTTTGGTCAATTCTAACGTGTTTTGTGGACTATTACTCACTGTTTTCAGGTCCCGAAGTGATTTCCATAGTTGTTGAACCCCAAGGCGCGCTTACATGTTGGTCATCAATACTCATAGTTTTCGCTGATTCTGGCCCGTATCATGGACTATTACTCACTTTTTTGGGCCCCCGGAGTGATTTCCAAAATTAACGAACAACGAGGTGCATTTACGTGTCGGTCATCCACACTCACAGTTTTGGCCGATTCTGGCCCGTTTCTTGGACTATTACTCTGTTTTTGGGTCTCGGCGTGATTTCCATGATTGACGAACACCGGGGTGCATTTATGTGTCGCTCATCAACACTCGCAGTTTTGGCCGATTCTGGCCCGTTTCGTGGAGTATTACGCACTGTTTTGGGGTATCGAAGTGATTTCAACGATTAACGAACCGCGGGGTGCATTTACGTTTCGGTCATCAACACTTACACTTT
>NC_057813.1:704139748-704140456 GCF_018294505.1 Triticum aestivum
AGTTTTGGCCGATTCTGGCCCGTTTCGTGGAGTATTACGCACTGTTTTGGGGTATCGAAGTGATTTCAACGATTAACGAACCGCGGGGTGCATTTACGTTTCGGTCATCAACACATACACTTTTGTCCGATTCTTTCCTTTTTTGTATACTATTACTCACTGTTTTGGGGTCCCGGAGTGATTTCCACGATTAACGAACCCCGGCGTGCGTTTACGTGTCGGTCATCAACACTCATAGTTTTGGACGATTCTGGCCCGTTTCGTGGACTATTACTCACTTTTTTGGGTCCCCGGAGTGATTTCCACGATTAACGAACCCCTGGGTGCGCTTACGGGTTGCTTATCAACACTCACGGTTTTTGTCGATTCTGACCCGTGTCGTGGACTGTTACTCACCGTTTTGGGGCCCCAAAGCGAGTTCCATGGTTGTTGAACCCCAAGGTGCGCTTAAGTGTAGGTCATCAACAATCACAGTTTGGGCCGATTCTGGCCCGTTTCTTGGACTATTACTTAGTTATCGGGGTCCCGAAATGATTTCCATGATTTACGAACCCCAGGTTATGTTTACGTGTCGGTCAGCAACACTCACAATTTTGGCCAATTCTAACGTGTTTTGTGGACTATTACTCACCGTTTTCAGGTCCCGAAGTGATTCCCATAGTTGTTGAACCCCAAGGCACGCTTACGTGTCGGTCATCAACACTCACA
>NC_057813.1:704145583-704147948 GCF_018294505.1 Triticum aestivum
GGGGTGCATTTATGTGTCGCTCATCAACACTCGCAGTTTTGGCCGATTCTGGCCCGTTTCGTGGAGTATTACGCACTGTTTTGGGGTATCGAAGTGATTTCAACGATTAACGAACCGCGGGGTGCATTTACGTTTCGGTCATCAACACTTACACTTTTGTCCGATTCTTTCCTTTTTTGTATACTATTACTCACTGTTTTGGGGTCCCGGAGTGATTTCCACGATTAACGAACCCCGGCGTGCGTTACGTGTCTGTCATCAACACTCATTGTTTTGGACGATTCTGGCCCGTTTCGTGGACTATTACTCACTTTTTTGGGTCCCCGGAGTGATTTCCACGATTAACGAACCCCTGGGTGCGCTTACGGGTTGCTTATCAACACTCGCGGTTTTTGTCGATTCTGACCCGTGTCGTGGACTGTTACTCACCGTTTTGGGGCCCCAAAGCGAGTTCCATGGTTGTTGAACCCCAAGGTGCGCTTAAGTGTAGGTCATCAACAATCACAGTTTGGGCCGATTCTGGCCCGTTTCTTGGACTATTACTTAGTTATCGGGGTCCCGAAATGATTTCCACGATTTACGAACCCCAGGTTATGTTTACGTGTCGGTCAGCAACACTCACAATTTTGGCCAATTCTAACGTGTTTTGTGGACTATTACTCACCGTTTTCAGGTCCCGAAGTGATTCCCATAGTTGTTGAACCCCAAGGCACGCTTACGTGTCGGTCATCAACACTCGCAGTTTTGGCCGATTCTGGCCCGTTTCGTGGACTATTACTCACTTTTTTGGGTCTCCAGAGTGATTTCCATGATTAACGAACCCCTGGGTGCGCTTACGGGTTGGTTATCAACACTCGCGGTTTTGGGGCCCCGTTTCTTGGACTATTACTTAGTTATGCGGGTCCCGAACTGACCCCGGGTTGTGTTTACGTGTCGGTCAGCAACACTCACAATTTTGGCCAATTCTAACGTGTTTTGTGGACTATTACTCACTGTTTTCAGGTCCCGAAGTGATTTCCATAGTTGTTGAACCCCAAGGCGCGCTTACATGTCGGTCATCAATACTCATAGTTTTGGCTGATTCTGGCCCGTATCATGCACTATTACTCACTTTTTTGGGCCCCCGGAGTGATTTCCACGATTAACGAACAACGAGGTGCATTTACGTGTCGGTCATCCACACTCACAGTTTTGGCCGATTTTGGCCCGTTTCTTGGACTATTACTCTATTTTTGGGTCTCGGCGTGATTTCCATGATTGACGAACACTGGGGTGCATTTATGTGTCGCTCATCAACACTCGCAGTTTTGGCCGATTCTGGCCCGTTTCGTGGAGTATTACGCACTGTTTTGGGGTATCGAAGTGATTTCAACGATTAACGAACCGCGGGGTGCGTTTACGTTTCGGTCATCAACACTTACACTTTTGTCCGATTCTTTCCTTTTTTGTATACTACTACTCACTGTTTTGGGGTCCCGGAGTGATTTCCACGATTAACGAACCCCGGCGTGCGTTTACGTGTCTGTCATCAACACTCATAGTTTTGGCCGATTCTGGCCCGTTTCGTGGACTATTACTCACTTTTTTGGGTCCCCGGAGTGATTTCCACGATTAACGAACCCGTGGGTGCGCTTACGGGTTGCTTATCAACACTCGTGGTTTTTGTCGATTCTGACCTGTGTCGTGGACTGTTACTCACCGTTTTGGGGCCCCAAAGCGAGTTCCATGGTTGTTGAACCCCAAGGTGCGCTTAAGTGTAGGTCATCAACAATCACAGTTTGGGCCGATTCTGACCCGTTTCTTGGAATATTACTTAGTTATGGGGGTCCCGAAATGACCCCGGGTTGTGTTTACGTGTCGGTCAGCAACACTCACAATTTTGGCCAATTCTAACGTGTTTTGTGGACTATTACTCACTGTTTTCAGGTCCCGAAGTGATTTCCATAGTTGTTGAACCCCAAGGCGCGCTTACGTGTCGGTCATCGATACTCATAGTTTTGGCTGATTCTGGCCTGTATCATGGACTATTACTCACTTTTTTGGGCCCCCAGAGTGATTTCCACGGTTAACGAACCACGGGGTGCATTTACATGTCGGTCATCAACACTCACAGTTTTGGCCGATTCTGGCCCATTTCATTGACTATTACTCACTTTTTTGGGTCCCCAGAGTGATTTCCATGATTAACGAACCCCTGGGTGCGCTTACGGGTTGGTTATCAACACTCGCGGTTTTTGTCGATTCTGACCCGTTTCGTGGACTGTTACTCACCGTTTTGGGGCCCCAAAGCAATTTCCATGGTTGTTGAACCCCAAGGTGCGCTTAAGTGTAGGTCATCAACAATCGCAGTTTGGGCTGATTCTGG
>NC_057813.1:704147958-704150090 GCF_018294505.1 Triticum aestivum
GCAGTTTTGGCCGATTCTGGCCCGTTTCGTGGAGTATTACGCACTGTTTTGGGGTATCGAAGTGATTTCAACGATTAACGAACCGCGGGGTGCGTTTACGTTTCGGTCATCAACACTTACACTTTTGTCCGATTCTTTCCTTTTTTGTATACTATTACTCACTGTTTTGGGGTCCCGGAGTGATTTCCACGATTAACGAACCCCGGCGTGCGTTTACGTGTCGGTCATCAACACTCACAGTTTTGGCCGATTCTGGCCCGTTTCGTGGACTATTACTCACTTTTTTGGGTCCCCGGAGTGATTTCCACGATTAACGAACCCCTGGGTGCGCTTACGGGTTGCTTATCAACACTCGCGGTTTTTGTCGATTCTGACCTGTGTCGTGGACTGTTACTCACCGTTTTGGGGCCCCAAAGCGAGTTCCATGGTTGTTGAACCCCAAGGTGCGCTTAAGTGTAGGTCATCAACAATCGCAGTTTGGGCTGATTCTGGCCCGTTTCTTGGACTATTACTTAGTTATCGGGGTCCCGAAATGATTTCCACGATTTACGAACCCCGGGTTGTGTTTACGTGTCGGTCAGCAACACTCACAATTTTGGCCAATTCAAACGTGTTTTGTGGACTATTACTCACCGTTTTCAGGTCCCGAAGTGATTTCCATAGTTGTTGAACCCCAAGGCACGCTTACGTGTCGGTCATCAAAACTCATAGTTTTGGCTGATTTTGGCCCGTATCATGGACTATTACTCACTTTTTTGGGCCCCCGGAGTGATTTCCACGATTAAGGAACCCTTGGGTGCGCTTACGGGTTGGTTATCAACACTCGCGGTTTTTGTCGATTCTGACCCGTTTCGTGGACTATTACTCACCGTTTTGGGGCCCCAAAGCGATTTCCATGGTTGTTGAACCCCAAGGTGCGCTTAAGTGTAGGTCATCAACAATTGCAGTTTGGGCCGATTCTGGCCCGTTTCTTGGACTATTACTTAGTTATGGGGGTCCCGAAATGACCCCGGGTTGTGTTTACGTGTCGGTCAGCAACACTCACAATTTTGGCCAATTCTAACGTGTTTTGTGGACTATTACTCACTGTTTTCAGGTCCCGAAGTGATTTCCATAGTTGTTGAACCCCAAGGCGCGCTTACGTGTCGGTCATCGATACTCATAGTTTTGGCTGATTCTGGCCTGTATCATGGACTATTACTCACTTTTTTGGGCCCCCAGAGTGATTTCCACGGTTAACGAACCACGGGGTGCATTTACATGTCGGTCATCAACACTCACAGTTTTGGCCGATTCTGGCCCATTTCATTGACTATTACTCACTTTTTTGGGTCCCCAGAGTGATTTCCATGATTAACGAACCCCTGGGTGCGCTTACGGGTTGGTTATCAACACTCGCGGTTTTTGTCGATTCTGACCCGTTTCGTGGACTGTTACTCACCGTTTTGGGGCCCCAAAGCAATTTCCATGGTTGTTGAACCCCAAGGTGCGCTTAAGTGTAGGTCATCAACAATCGCAGTTTGGGCTGATTCTGGCCCGTTTCTTGGACTATTACTTAGTTATGGGGGTCCCGAAATGACCCCGGGTTGTGTTTACGTGTCGGTCAGCAACACTCACAATTTTTGCCAATTCTAACGTGTTTTGTGGACTATTGGTCCCGAAGTGATTTCCATAGTTGTTGAACCCCAAGGCGTGCTTACGTGTCGGTCATCAATACTCATAGTTTTGGCTGATTCTGGCCCGTATCATGGACTATTACTCACTTTTTTCGGCCCCCGGAGTGATTTCCACGATTAACGAACAACGAGGTGCATTTACGTGTCGGTCATCCACACTCACAGTTTTGGTCGATTCTGGCCCGTTTCGTGGAGTATTACGCACTGTTTTGGGGTATCGAAGTGATTTCAACGATTAACGAAACGCGGGGTGCATTTACGTTTCGGTCATCAACACTTACACTTTTGTCCGATTCTTTCCTTTTTTGTATACTATTACTCACTGTTTTGGGGTCCCGGAGTGATTTCCACGATTAACGAACCCCGGCGTGCGTTTACGTGTCGGTCATCAACACTCATAGTTTTGGACGATTCTGGCCCGTTTCGTGGACTATTACTCACTTTTTTGGGTCCCCG
>NC_057813.1:704151418-704162242 GCF_018294505.1 Triticum aestivum
GGGGTGCATTTATGTGTCGCTCATCAACACTCGCAGTTTTGGCCGATTCTGGCCCGTTTCGTGGAGTATTACGCACTGTTTTGGGGTATCGAAGTGATTTCAACGATTAACGAACCGCGGGGTGCATTTACGTTTCGGTCATCAACACTTACACTTTTGTCCGATTCTTTCCTTTTTTGTATACTATTACTCACTGTTTTGGGGTCCCGGAGTGATTTCCACGATTAACGAACCCCGGCGTGCGTTACGTGTCTGTCATCAACACTCATTGTTTTGGACGATTCTGGCCCGTTTCGTGGACTATTACTCACTTTTTTGGGTCCCCGGAGTGATTTCCACGATTAACGAACCCCTGGGTGCGCTTACGGGTTGCTTATCAACACTCGCGGTTTTTGTCGATTCTGACCCGTGTCGTGGACTGTTACTCACCGTTTTGGGGCCCCAAAGCGAGTTCCATGGTTGTTGAACCCCAAGGTGCGCTTAAGTGTAGGTCATCAACAATCACAGTTTGGGCCGATTCTGGCCCGTTTCTTGGACTATTACTTAGTTATCGGGGTCCCGAAATGATTTCCACGATTTACGAACCCCAGGTTATGTTTACGTGTCGGTCAGCAACACTCACAATTTTGGCCAATTCTAACGTGTTTTGTGGACTATTACTCACCGTTTTCAGGTCCCGAAGTGATTTCCATAGTTGTTGAACCCCAAGGCGCGCTTACGTGTCGGTCATCGATACTCATAGTTTTGGCTGATTCTGGCCTGTATCATGGACTATTACTCACTTTTTTGGGCCCCCAGAGTGATTTCCACGGTTAACGAACCACGGGGTGCATTTACATGTCGGTCATCAACACTCACAGTTTTGGCCGATTCTGGCCCATTTCATTGACTATTACTCACTTTTTTGGGTCCCCAGAGTGATTTCCATGATTAACGAACCCCTGGGTGCGCTTACGGGTTGGTTATCAACACTCGCGGTTTTTGTCGATTCTGACCCGTTTCGTGGACTGTTACTCACCGTTTTGGGGCCCCAAAGCAATTTCCATGGTTGTTGAACCCCAAGGTGCGCTTAAGTGTAGGTCATCAACAATCGCAGTTTGGGCTGATTCTGGACCATTTCTTGGACTATTACTTAGTTATGGGGGTCCCGAAATGACCCCGGGTTGTGTTTACGTGTCGGTCAGCAACACTCACAATTTTTGCCAATTCTAACGTGTTTTGTGGACTATTGGTCCCGAAGTGATTTCCATAGTTGTTGAACCCCAAGGCGTGCTTACGTGTCGGTCATCAATACTCATAGTTTTGGCTGATTCTGGCCCGTATCATGGACTATTACTCACTTTTTTCGGCCCCCGGAGTGATTTCCACGATTAACGAACAACGAGGTGCATTTACGTGTCGGTCATCCACACTCACAGTTTTGGTCGATTCTGGCCCGTTTCTTGGACTATTACTCTGTTTTTGGGTCTCGGCGTGATTTCCATGATTGACGAACACCGGGGTGCATTTATGTGTCGCTCATCAACACTCGCAGTTTTTGCCGATTCTGGCCCGTTTCATGGAGTATTACGCAATGTTTTGGGGTATCAAAGTGATTTCAACGATTAACGAACCGCGGGGTGCGTTTACGTTTCGGTCATCAACACTTACACTTTTGTCCGATTCTTGCCTTTTTTGTATACTATTACTCACTATTTTGGGGTCCCGGAGTGATTTCCACGATTAATGAACCCCGGCGTGCGTTTATGTGTCGGTCATCAACACTCACAGTTTTGGCTGATTCTGGCCCATTTCGTGGACTATTACTCACTTTTTTGGGTCCCCAGAGTGATTTCCATGATTAACGAACCCCTGGGTGCGCTTACGGGTTGGTTATCAACACTCGCGGTTTTTGTCGATTCTGACCCGTTTCGTGGACTGTTACTCACCGTTTTGGGGCCCCAAAGCAATTTCCATGGTTGTTGAACCCCAAGGTGCGCTTAAGTGTAGGTCATCAACAATCGCAGTTTGGGCCGATTCTGGCCCGTTTCTTGGACTATTACTTAGTTATGGGGGTCCCGAAATGACCCCGGGTTGTGTTTACGTGTCGGTCAGCAACACTCACAATTTTGGCCAATTCTAACGTCTTTTGTGGACTATTACTCACTGTTTTCAGGTCCCGAAGTGATTTCCATAGTTGTTGAACCCCAAGGCGCTTACGTGTCGGTCATCAATACTCATAGTTTTGGCTGATTCTGGCCCGTATCATGGACTATTACTCACTTTTTTGGGCCCCCGGAGTGATTTCCACGATTAACGAACAACGAGGTGCATTTACGTGTCGGTCATCCACACTCACAGTTTTGGCAGATTCTGGCCCGTTTCTTGGGCTATTACTCTGTTTTTGGGTCTCGGCGTGATTTCCATGATTGACGAACACCGGGGTGCATTTATGTGTCGCTCATCAACACTCGCAGTTTTTGCCGATTCTGGCCCGTTTCGTGGAGTATTACGCACTGTTTTGGGGTATCGAAGTGATTTCAACGATTAACGAAACGCGGGGTGCGTTTATGTTTCGGTCATCAACACTTACACTTTTGTCCGATTCTTGCCTTTTTTGTATACTATTACTCACTATTTTGGGGTCCCGGAGTGATTTCCACGATTAACGAACCCCGGCGTGCGTTTACATGTCGGTCATCAACACTCACAGTTTTGGACGATTCTGTGCCGTTTCGTGGACTATTACTCACTTTTTTGGGGCCCCGGAGTGATTTCCACGATTAAGGAACCCTTGGGTGCGCTTACGCGTTGGTTATCAACACTCGCGGTTTTTGTCGATTCTAACCCGTTTCGTGGACTATTACTCACCATTTTGGGATCCCAAAGCGATTTCCATGGCTGTTGAACCCCAAGGTGCGCTTAAGTGTAGGTCATCAACAATTGCAGTTTGGGCCGATTCCGGCCCGTTTCTTGGACTATTACTTAGTTATGGGGGTCCCGAAATGACCCCGGGTTGTGTTTACGTGTCGGTCAGCAACACTCACAATTTTGGCCAATTCTAACGTGTTTTGTGGACTATTACTCACTGTTTTCAGGTCCCGAAGTGATTTCCATAGTTGTTGAACCCCAAGGCGCGCTTACGTGTCGGTCATCAATACTCATAGTTTTGGCTGATTCTGGCCCGTATCATGGACTATTACTCACTTTTTTGGGCCCCCGGAGTGATTTCCACGATTAACGAACCACGGGGTGCATTTACGTGTCGGTCATCAACACTCACAGTTTTGGCCAATTCTGGCCCGTTTCTTGGACTATTACTCTGTTTTTGGGTCTCGACGTGATTTCCATGATTGACGAACACCGGAGTGCATTTATGTGTCGCTCATCAACACTCGCAGTTTTTGCCGATTCTGGCCCGTTTCATGGAGTATTACGCAATGTTTTGGGGTATCAAAGTGATTTTAACGATTAACGAACCGCGGGGTGCATTTACGTTTCGGTCATCAACACTTACACTTTTGTCCGATTCTTGCCTTTTTTGTATACTATTACTCACTGTTTTGGGGTCCCGGAGTGATTTCCACAATTAACGAACCCCGGCGTGCGTTTACGTGTCGGTCATCAACACTCACAGTTTTGGCCGATTCTGGCCCGTTTCGTGGACTATTACTCACTTTTTTGGGTCCCCAGAGTGATTTCCATGATTAACGAACCCCTGGGTGCGCTTACGGGTTGGTTATCAACACTCGCGGTTTTTGTCGATTCTGACCCGTTTCGTGGACTGTTACTCACCGTTTTGGGGCCCCAAAGCAATTTCCATGGTTGTTGAACCCCAAGGTGCGCTTAAGTGTAGGTCATCAACAATCGCAGTTTGGGCCGATTCTGGCCCGTTTCTTGGACTATTACTTAGTTATGGGGGTCCCGAAATGACCCCGGGTTGTGTTTACGTGTCGGTCAGCAACACTCACAATTTTGGCCAATTCTAACGTGTTTTGTGGACTATTACTCACTGTTTTCAGGTCCCGAAGTGATTTCCATAGTTGTTGAACCCCAAGGCGCGCTTACGTGTCGGTCATCAATACTCATAGTTTTGGCTGATTCTGGCCCGTATCATGGACTATTACTCACTTTTTTGGGCCCCCGGAGTGATTTCCACGATTAACGAACAACGAGGTGCATTTACGTGTCGGTCATCCACACTCACAGTTTTGGCCGATTCTGGCCCGTTTCTTGGGCTATTACTCTGTTTTTGGGTCAAGGCGTGATTTCCATGATTGACGAACACCGGGGTGCATTTATGTGTCGCTCATCAACACTCGCAGTTTTTGCCGATTCTGGCCCGTTTCGTGGAGTATTACGCACTGTTTTGGGGTATCGAAGTGATTTCAACGATTAACGAACCGCGGGGTGCGTTTATGTTTCGGTCATCAACACTTACACTTTTGTCCGATTCTTGCCTTTTTTGTATACTATTACTCACTGTTTTGGGGTCCCGGAGTGATTTCCACGATTAACGAACCCCGGCGTGCGTTTACGTGTCGGTCATCAACACTCACAGTTTTGGTTGATTCTGTGCCGTTTCGTGGACTATTACTCACTTTTTTGGGGCCCCGGAGTGATTTCCACGATTAAGGAACCCTTGGGTGCGCTTACGCGTTGGTTATCAACACTCGCGGTTTTTGTCGATTCTGACCCGTTTCGTGGACTGTTACTCACCGTTTTGGGGTCCCAAAGCAATTTCCATGGTTGTTGAACCCCAAAAATCGCAGTTTGGGCCGATTCTGGCCCGTTTCTTGGACTATTACTTAGTTATAGGGGTCCCGAAATGACCCCGGGTTGTGTTTACGTGTCGGTCAGCAACACTCACAATTTTGGCCAATTCTAACGTGTTTTGTGGACTATTACTCACTGTTTTCAGGTCCCGAAGTGATTTCCATAGTTGTTGAACCCCAAGGCGCGCTTACGTGTCGGTCATCAATATTCATAGTTTTGGCTGATTCTGGCCCGTATCATGGACTATTACTCACTTTTTTGGGCCCCCGGAGTGATTTCCACGATTAACGAACCACGGGGTGCATTTACGTGTCGGTCATCAACACTCACAGTTTTGGCCAATTCTGGCCCGTTTCTTGGACTATTACTCTGTTTTTGGGTCTCGACGTGATTTCCATGATTGACGAACACCGGAGTGCATTTATGTCTCGCTCATCAACACTCGCAGTTTTTGCCGATTCTGGCCTGTTTCGTGGAGTATTACGCACTGTTTTGGGGTATCGAAGTGATTTTAACGATTAACGAACCGCGGGGTGCATTTACGTTTCGGTCATCAACACTTACACTTTTGTCCGATTCTTGCCTTTTTTGTATACTATTACTCACTGTTTTGGGGTCCCAGAGTGATTTCCACGATTAACGAACCCCGGCGTGCGTTTACATGTCGGTCATCAACACTCACAGTTTTGGTTGATTCTGTGCCGTTTCGTGGACTATTACTCACTTTTTTGGGGCCCCGGAGTGATTTCCACGATTAAGGAACCCTTGGGTGCGCTTACGCGTTGGTTATCAACACTCGCGGTTTTTGTCGATTCTGACCCGTTTCGTGGACTGTTACTCACCGTTTTGGGGTCCCAAAGCGATTTCCATGGTTGTTGAACCCCAAGGTGCGCTTCAGTGTAGGTCATCAACAATTGCAGTTTGGGCCGATTCCGGCCCGTTTCTTGGACTATTACTTAGTTATGGGGGTCCCGAAATGACCCCGGGTTGTGTTTACGTGTCGGTCAGCAACACTCACAATTTTGGCAAATTCTAACGTGTTTTGTGGACTATTACTCACTGTTTTCAGGTCCCGAAGTGATTTCCATAGTTGTTGAACCCCAAGGCGCGCTTACGTGTCGGTCATCAATACTCATAGTTTTGGCTGATTCTGGCCCGTATCATGGACTATTACTCACTTTTTTGGGCCCCCGGAGTGATTTCCACGATTAACGAACAACGAGGTGCATTTACGTGTCGGTCATCCACACTCACAGTTTTGGCCGATTCTTGCCCGTTTCTTGGACTATTACTCTGTTTTTGGGTCTCGGCGTGATTTCCATGATTGACGAACACCGGGGTGCATTTATGTGTCGCTCATCAACACTCGCAGTTTTTGCCGATTCTGGCCCGTTTCATGGAGTATTACGCAATGTTTTGGGGTATCGAAGTGATTTCAACGATTAACGAACCGCGGGGTGCGTTTACGTTTCGGTCATCAACACTTACACTTTTGTCCGATTCTTGCCTTTTTTGTATACTATTACTCACTATTTTGGGGTCCCGGAGTGATTTCCACGATTAACGAACCCCGGCGTGCGTTTACGTGTCGGTCATCAACACTCACAGTTTTGGCCGATTCTGGCCCGTTTCGTGGACTATTACTCACTTTTTTGGGTCCCCAGAGTGATTTCCATGATTAACGAACCCCTGGGTGCGCTTACGGGTTGGTTATCAACACTCGCTGTTTTTGTCGATTCTGACCCGTTTCGTGGGCTGTTACTCACCGTTTTGGGGCCCCAAAGCAATTTCCATGGTTGTTGAACCCCAAGGTGCGCTTAAGTGTAGGTCATCAACAATCGCAGTTTGGGCCGATTCTGGCCCGTTTCTTGCACTATTACTTAGTTATGGGGGTCCCGAAATGACCCCGGGTTGTGTTTACGTGTCGGTCAGCAACACTCACAATTTTGGCCAATTCTAACGTGTTTTGTGGACTATTACTCACTGTTTTCAGGTCCCGAAGTGATTTCCATAGTTGTTGAACCCCAAGGCGCGCTTACGTGTCGGTCATCAATACTCATAGTTTTGGCTGATTCTGGCCCGTATCATGGACTATTACTCACTTTTTTCGGCCCCCGGAGTGATTTCCACGATTAACGAACAACGAGGTGCATTTACGTGTCGGTCATCCACACTCACAGTTTTGGCCGATTCTGGCCCGTTTCTTGGACTATTACTCTGTTTTTGGGTCTCGACGTGATTTCCATGATTGACGAACACCGGGGTGCATTTATGTGTCGCTCATCAACACTCGCAGTTTTGGCCGATTCTGGCCCGTTTCGTGGAGTATTACGCACTGTTTTGGGGTATCGAAGTGATTTCAACGATTAACGAACCGCGGGGTGCGTTTATGTTTCGGTCATCAACACTTACACTTTTGTCTGATTCTTGCCTTTTTTGTATACTATTACTCACTGTGTTGGGGTCCCGGAGTGATTTCCACGATTAACGAACCCCGACGTGCGTTTACGTGTCGGTCATCAACACTCACAGTTTTGGCTGATTCTGGCCCGTTTCGTGGACTATTACTCACTTTTTTGGGGCCCCGGAGTGATTTCCACGATTAAGGAACCCTTGGGTGCGCTTACGGGTTGGTTATCAACAATCGCGGTTTTTGTCAATTCTGACCCGTTTCGTGGACTGTTACTCACCGTTTTGGGGCCCCAAAGCAATTTCCATGGTTGTTGAACCCCAAGGTGCGCTTAAGTGTAGGTCATCAACAATCGCAGTTTGGGCCGATTCTGGCCCGTTTCTTGGACTATTACTTAGTTATGGGGGTCCCGAAATGACCCCGGGTTGTGTTTACGTGTCGGTCAGCAACACTCACAATTTTGGCCAATTCTAACGTGTTTTGTGGACTATTACTCACTGTTTTCAGGTCCCGAAGTGATTTCCATAGTTGTTGAACCCCAAGGCGCGCTTACGTGTCGGTCATCAATACTCATAGTTTTGGCTGATTCTGGCCCGTATCATGGACTATTACTCACTTTTTTGGGCCCCCGGAGTGATTTCCACGATTAACGAACAACGAGGTGCATTTACGTGTCGGTCATCCACACTCACAGTTTTGGCCGATTCTGGCCCGTTTCTTGGGCTATTACTCTGTTTTTGGGTCTCGGCGTGATTTCCATGATTGACGAACACCGGGGTGCATTTATGTGTCGCTCATCAACACTCGCAGTTTTTGCCGATTCTGGCCCGTTTCGTGGAGTATTACGCACTGTTTTGGGGTATCGAAGTGATTTCAACGATTAACGAACCGCGGGGTGCGTTTACGTTTCGGTCATCAACACTTACACTTTTGTCCGATTCTTGCCTTTTTTGTATACTATTACTCACTGTTTTGGGGTCCCGGAGTGATTTCCACGATTAACGAACCCCGGCGTGCGTTTACATGTCGGTCATCAACACTCACAGTTTTGGTTGATTCTGTGCCGTTTCGTGGACTATTACTCACTTTTTTGGGGCCCCGGAGTGATTTCCACGATTAAGGAACCCTTGGGTGCGCTTACGCGTTGGTTATCAACACTCGCGGTTTTTGTCGATTCTGACCCGTTTCGTGGACTGTTACTCACCGTTTTGGGGTCCCAAAGCGATTTCCATGGTTGTTGAACCCCAAGGTGCGCTTCAGTGTAGGTCATCAACAATTGCAGTTTGGGCCGATTCCGGCCCGTTTCTTGGACTATTACTTAGTTATGGGGGTCCCGAAATGACCCCGGGTTGTGTTTACGTGTCGGTCAGCAACACTCACAATTTTGGCAAATTCTAACGTGTTTTGTGGACTATTACTCACTGTTTTCAGGTCCCGAAGTGATTTCCATAGTTGTTGAACCCCAAGGCGCGCTTACGTGTCGGTCATCAATACTCATAGTTTTGGCTGATTCTGGCCCGTATCATGGACTATTACTCACTTTTTTGGGCCCCCGGAGTGATTTCCACGATTAACGAACAACGAGGTGCATTTACGTGTCGGTCATCCACACTCACAGTTTTGGCCGATTCTTGCCCGTTTCTTGGACTATTACTCTGTTTTTGGGTCTCGGCGTGATTTCCATGATTGACGAACACCGGGGTGCATTTATGTGTCGCTCATCAACACTCGCAGTTTTTGCCGACTCTGGCCCGTTTCATGGAGTATTACGCACTGTTTTGGGGTATCGAAGTGATTTCAACGATTAACGAACCGCGGGGTGCGTTTACGTTTCGGTCATCAACACTTACACTTTTGTCCGATTCTTGCCTTTTTTGTATACTATTACTCACTATTTTGGGGTCCCGGAGTGATTTCCACGATTAACGAACCCCGACGTGCGTTTACGTGTCGGTCATCAACACTCATAGTTTTGGCCGATTCTGGCCCGTTTCGTGGACTATTACTCACTTTTTTGGGTCCCCAGAGTGATTTCCATGATTAACGAACCCCTGGGTGCGCTTACGGGTTGGTTATCAACACTCGCGGTTTTTGTCGATTCTGACCCGTTTCGTGGACTGTTACTCACCGTTTTGGGGTCCCAAAGCGATTTCCATGGCTGTTGAACCCCAAGGTGCGCTTAAGTGTAGGTCATCAACAATTGCAGTTTGGGCCGATTCCGGCCCGTTTCTTGGACTATTACTTAGTTATGGGGGTCCCGAAATGACCCCGGGTTGTGTTTACGTGTCGGTCAGCAATACTCACAATTTTGGCCAATTCTAACGTGTTTTGTGGACTATTACTCACTGTTTTCAGGTCCCGAAGTGATTTCCATAGTTGTTGAACCCCAAGGCGCGCTTACGTGTCGGTCATCAATACTCATAGTTTTGGCTGATTCTGGCCCGTATCATGGACTATTACTCACTTTTTTGGGCCCCCGGAGTGATTTCCACGATTAACGAACAACGAGGTGCATTTACGTGTCGGTCATCCACACTCACAGTTTTGGCCGATTCTGGCCCGTTTCTTGGGCTATTACTCTGTTTTTGGGTCTCGGCGTGATTTCCATGATTGACGAACACCGGGGTGCATTTATGTGTCGCTCATCAACACTCGTAGTTTTTGCCGATTCTGGCCCGTTTCGTGGAGTATTACGCACTGTTTTGGGGTATCGAAGTGATTTCAACGATTAACGAACCGCGGGGTGCGTTTACGTTTCGGTCATCAACACTTACACTTTTGTCCGATTCTTGCCTTTTTTGTATACTATTACTCACTGTTTTGGGGTCCCGGAGTGATTTCCACGATTAACGAACCCCGGCGTGCGTTTACATGTCGGTCATCAACACTCACAGTTTTGGTTGATTCTGTGCCGTTTCGTGGACTATTACTCACTTTTTTGGGGCCCCGGAGTGATTTCCATGATTAAGGAACCCTTGGGTGCGCTTACGCGTTGGTTATCAACACTCGCGGTTTTTGTCGATTCTGACCCGTTTCGTGGACTATTACTCACCGTTTTGGGGTCCCAAAGCGATTTCCATGGCTGTTGAACCCCAAGGTGCGCTTCAGTGTAGGTCATCAACAATTGCAGTTTGGGCCGATTCCGGCCCGTTTCTTGGACTATTACTTAGTTATGGGGGTCCCGAAATGACCCCGGGTTGTGTTTACGTGTCGGTCAGCAACACTCACAATTTTGGCAAATTCTAACGTGTTTTGTGGACTATTACTCACTGTTTTCAGGTCCCGAAGTGATTTCCATAGTTGTTGAACCCCAAGGCGCGCTTACGTGTCGGTCATCAATATTCGTAGTTTTGGCTGATTCTGGCCCGTATCATGGACTATTACTCACTTTTTTGGGCCCCCGGAGTGATTTCCACGATTAACGAACCACGGGGTGCATTTACGTGTCGGTCATCAACACTCACAGTTTTGGCCGATTCTGGCCCGTTTCTTGGACTATTACTCTGTTTTTGGGTCTCGACGTGATTTCCATGATTGATGAACACCAGCGTGCATTTATGTGTCGCTCATCAACACTCGCAGTTTTTGCCAATTCTGGCCCGTTTCGTGGAGTATTACGCACTGTTTTGGGGTATCGAAGTGATTTTAACGATTAACGA
>NC_057813.1:704163081-704164082 GCF_018294505.1 Triticum aestivum
ACCGTTTTGGGGCCCCAAAGCAATTTCCATGGTTGTTGAACCCCAAGGTGCGCTTAAGTGTAGGTCATCAACAATCGCAGTTTGGGCCGATTCTGGCCCGTTTCTTGCACTATTACTTAGTTATGGGGGTCCCGAAATGACCCCGGGTTGTGTTTACGTGTCGGTCAGCAACACTCACAATTTTGGCCAATTCTAACGTGTTTTGTGGACTATTACTCACTGTTTTCAGGTCCCGAAGTGATTTCCATAGTTGTTGAACCCCAAGGCGCGCTTACGTGTCGGTCATCAATACTCATAGTTTTGGCTGATTCTGGCCCGTATCATGGACTATTACTCACTTTTTTCGGCCCCCGGAGTGATTTCCACGGTTAACGAACAACGAGGTGCATTTACGTGTCGGTCATCCACACTCACAGTTTTGGCCGATTCTGGCCCGTTTCTTGGACTATTACTCTGTTTTTGGGTCTCGACGTGATTTCCATGATTGACGAACACCGGGGTGCATTTATGTGTCGCTCATCAACACTCGCAGTTTTGGCCGATTTTGGCCCGTTTCGTGGAGTATTACGCACTGTTTTGGGGTATCGAAGTGATTTCAACGATTAACGAACCGCGGGGTGCGTTTATGTTTCGGTCATCAACACTTACACTTTTGTCTGATTCTTGCCTTTTTTGTATACTATTACTCACTGTGTTGGGGTCCCGGAGTGATTTCCACGATTAACGAACCCCGACGTGCGTTTACGTGTCGGTCATCAACACTCACAGTTTTGGCTGATTCTGGCCCGTTTCGTGGACTATTACTCACTTTTTTGGGGCCCCGGAGTGATTTCCACGATTAAGGAACCCTTGGGTGCGCTTACGGGTTGGTTATCAACAATCGCGGTTTTTGTCAATTCTGACCCGTTTCGTGGACTGTTACTCACCGTTTTGGGGCCCCAAAGCAATTTCCATGGTTGTTGAACCCCAAGGTGCGCTTAAGTGTAGGTCATCAACAATCG
>NC_057813.1:704164092-704164664 GCF_018294505.1 Triticum aestivum
GTGATTTCCATGATTAACGAACCCCTGGGTGCGCTTACGGGTTGGTTATCAACACTCGCGGTTTTTGTCGATTCTGACACGTTTCGTGGACTGTTACTCACCGTTTTGGGGCCCCAAAGCAATTTCCATGGTTGTTGAACCCCAAGGTGCGCTTAAGTGTAGGTCATCAACAATCGCAGTTTGGGCCGATTCTGGCCCGTTTCTTGGACTATTACTTAGTTATGGGGGTCCCGAAATGACCCCGGGTTGTGTTTACGTGTCGGTCAGCAACACTCACAATTTTGGCCAATTCTAACGTGTCTTGTGGACTATTACTCACTGTTTTCAGGTCCCGAAGTGATTTCCATAGTTGTTGAACCCCAAGGCGCGCTTACGTGTCGGTCATCAATACTCATAGTTTTGGCTGATTCTGGCCCGTATCATGGACTATTACTCACTTTTTTGGGCCCCCGGAGTGATTTCCACGATTAACGAACAACGAGGTGCATTTACGTGTCGGTCATCAACACTCACAGTTTTGGCCGATTCTGGCCCGTTTCGTGGACTATTACTCACTTTTTTGGGTCCCCAGA
>NC_057813.1:704164674-704170520 GCF_018294505.1 Triticum aestivum
TGACGAACACCGGGGTGCATTTATGTGTCGCTCATCAACACTCGCAGTTTTGGCCGATTCTGGCCCGTTTCGTGGAGTATTACGCACTGTTTTGGGGTATCGAAGTGATTTCAACGATTAACGAACCGCGGGGTGCGTTTATGTTTCGGTCATCAACACTTACACTTTTGTCTGATTCTTGCCTTTTTTGTATACTATTACTCACTGTGTTGGGGTCCCGGAGTGATTTCCACGATTAACGAACCCCGACGTGCGTTTACGTGTCGGTCATCAACACTCACAGTTTTGGCTGATTCTGGCCCGTTTCGTGGACTATTACTCACTTTTTTGGGGCCCCGGAGTGATTTCCACGATTAAGGAACCCTTGGGTGCGCTTACGGGTTGGTTATCAACAATCGCGGTTTTTGTCAATTCTGACCCGTTTCGTGGACTGTTACTCACCGTTTTGGGGCCCCAAAGCAATTTCCATGGTTGTTGAACCCCAAGGTGCGCTTAAGTGTAGGTCATCAACAATCGCAGTTTGGGCCGATTCTGGCCCGTTTCTTGGACTATTACTTAGTTATGGGGGTCCCGAAATGACCCCGGGTTGTGTTTACGTGTCGGTCAGCAACACTCACAATTTTGGCCAATTCTAACGTGTTTTGTGGACTATTACTCACTGTTTTCAGGTCCCGAAGTGATTTCCATAGTTGTTGAACCCCAAGGCGCGCTTACGTGTCGGTCATCAATACTCATAGTTTTGGCTGATTTTGGCCCGTATCATGGACTATTACTCACTTTTTTGGGCCCCCGGAGTGATTTCCACGATTAACGAACAACGAGGTGCATTTACGTGTCGGTCATCCACACTCACAGTTTTGGCCGATTCTCGCCCGTTTCTTGGACTATTACTCTGTTTTTGGGTCTCGGCGTGATTTCCATGATTGACGAACACCGGGCTGCATTTATGTGTCGCTCATCAACACTCGTAGTTTTTGCCGATTCTGGCCCGTTTCGTGGAGTATTACGCACTGTTTTGGGGTATCGAAGTGATTTCAACGATTAACGAACCGCGGGGTGCGTTTACGTTTCGGTCATCAACACTTACACTTTTGTCCGATTCTTGCCTTTTTTGTATACTATTACTCACTGTTTTGGGGTCCCGGAGTGATTTCCACGATTAACGAACCCCGGCATGCGTTTACATGTCGGTCATCAACACTCACAGTTTTGGTTGATTCTGTGCCGTTTCGTGGACTATTACTCACTTTTTTGGGGCCCCGGAGTGATTTCCACGATTAAGGAACCCTTGGGTGCGCTTACGCGTTGGTTATCAACACTCGCGGTTTTTGTCGATTCTGACCCGTTTCGTGGACTATTACTCACCGTTTTGGGGTCCCAAAGCGATTTCCATGGCTGTTGAACCCCAAGGTGCGCTTCAGTGTAGGTCATCAACAATTGCAGTTTGGGCCGATTCCGGCCCGTTTCTTGGACTATTACTTAGTTATGGGGGTCCCGAAATGACCCCGGGTTGTGTTTACGTGTCGGTCAGCAACACTCACAATTTTGGCAAATTCTAACGTGTTTTGTGGACTATTACTCACTGTTTTCAGGTCCCGAAGTGATTTCCATAGTTGTTGAACCCCAAGGCGCGCTTACGTGTCGGTCATCAATACTCATAGTTTTGGCTGATTCTGGCCCGTATCATGGACTATTACTCACTTTTTTGGGCCCCCGGAGTGATTTCCACGATTAACGAACAACGAGGTGCATTTACGTGTCGGTCATCCACACTCACAGTTTTGGCCGATTCTTGCCCGTTTCTTGGACTATTACTCTGTTTTTGGGTCTCGGCGTGATTTCCATGATTGACGAACACCGGGGTGCATTTATGTGTCGCTCATCAACACTCGCAGTTTTTGCCGACTCTGGCCCGTTTCATGGAGTATTACGCACTGTTTTGGGGTATCGAAGTGATTTCAACGATTAACGAACCGCGGGGTGCGTTTACGTTTCGGTCATCAACACTTACACTTTTGTCCGATTCTTGCCTTTTTTGTATACTATTACTCACTATTTTGGGGTCCCGGAGTGATTTCCACGATTAACGAACCCCGACGTGCGTTTACGTGTCGGTCATCAACACTCATAGTTTTGGCCGATTCTGGCCCGTTTCGTGGACTATTACTCACTTTTTTGGGTCCCCAGAGTGATTTCCATGATTAACGAACCCCTGGGTGCGCTTACGGGTTGGTTATCAACACTCGCGGTTTTTGTCGATTCTGACCCGTTTCGTGGACTGTTACTCACCGTTTTGGGGTCCCAAAGCGATTTCCATGGCTGTTGAACCCCAAGGTGCGCTTAAGTGTAGGTCATCAACAATTGCAGTTTGGGCCGATTCCGGCCCGTTTCTTGGACTATTACTTAGTTATGGGGGTCCCGAAATGACCCCGGGTTGTGTTTACGTGTCGGTCAGCAATACTCACAATTTTGGCCAATTCTAACGTGTTTTGTGGACTATTACTCACTGTTTTCAGGTCCCGAAGTGATTTCCATAGTTGTTGAACCCCAAGGCGCGCTTACGTGTCGGTCATCAATACTCATAGTTTTGGCTGATTCTGGCCCGTATCATGGACTATTACTCACTTTTTTGGGCCCCCGGAGTGATTTCCACGATTAACGAACAACGAGGTGCATTTACGTGTCGGTCATCCACACTCACAGTTTTGGCCGATTCTGGCCCGTTTCTTGGGCTATTACTCTGTTTTTGGGTCTCGGCGTGATTTCCATGATTGACGAACACCGGGGTGCATTTATGTGTCGCTCATCAACACTCGTAGTTTTTGCCGATTCTGGCCCGTTTCGTGGAGTATTACGCACTGTTTTGGGGTATCGAAGTGATTTCAACGATTAACGAACCGCGGGGTGCGTTTACGTTTCGGTCATCAACACTTACACTTTTGTCCGATTCTTGCCTTTTTTGTATACTATTACTCACTGTTTTGGGGTCCCGGAGTGATTTCCACGATTAACGAACCCCGGCGTGCGTTTACATGTCGGTCATCAACACTCACAGTTTTGGTTGATTCTGTGCCGTTTCGTGGACTATTACTCACTTTTTTGGGGCCCCGGAGTGATTTCCATGATTAAGGAACCCTTGGGTGCGCTTACGCGTTGGTTATCAACACTCGCGGTTTTTGTCGATTCTGACCCGTTTCGTGGACTATTACTCACCGTTTTGGGGTCCCAAAGCGATTTCCATGGCTGTTGAACCCCAAGGTGCGCTTCAGTGTAGGTCATCAACAATTGCAGTTTGGGCCGATTCCGGCCCGTTTCTTGGACTATTACTTAGTTATGGGGGTCCCGAAATGACCCCGGGTTGTGTTTACGTGTCGGTCAGCAACACTCACAATTTTGGCAAATTCTAACGTGTTTTGTGGACTATTACTCACTGTTTTCAGGTCCCGAAGTGATTTCCATAGTTGTTGAACCCCAAGGCGCGCTTACGTGTCGGTCATCAATACTCATAGTTTTGGCTGATTCTGGCCCGTATCATGGACTATTACTCACTTTTTTGGGCCCCCGGAGTGATTTCCACGATTAACGAACAACGAGGTGCATTTACGTGTCGGTCATCCACACTCACAGTTTTGGCCGATTCTTGCCCGTTTCTTGGACTATTACTCTGTTTTTGGGTCTCGGCGTGATTTCCATGATTGACGAACACCGGGGTGCATTTATGTGTCGCTCATCAACACTCGCAGTTTTTGCCGATTCTGGCCCGTTTCATGGAGTATTACGCAATGTTTTGGGGTATCGAAGTGATTTCAACGATTAACGAACCGCGGGGTGCGTTTACGTTTCGGTCATCAACACTTACACTTTTGTCCGATTCTTGCCTTTTTTGTATACTATTACTCACTATTTTGGGGTCCCGGAGTGATTTCCACGATTAACGAACCCCGGCGTGCGTTTACGTGTCGGTCATCAACACTCACAGTTTTGGCCGATTCTGGCCCGTTTCGTGGACTATTACTCACTTTTTTGGGTCCCCAGAGTGATTTCCATGATTAACGAACCCCTGGGTGCGCTTACGGGTTGGTTATCAACACTCGCTGTTTTTGTCGATTCTGACCCGTTTCGTGGGCTGTTACTCACCGTTTTGGGGCCCCAAAGCAATTTCCATGGTTGTTGAACCCCAAGGTGCGCTTAAGTGTAGGTCATCAACAATCGCAGTTTGGGCTGATTCTGGCCCGTTTCTTGCACTATTACTTAGTTATGGGGGTCCCGAAATGACCCCGGGTTGTGTTTACGTGTCGGTCAGCAACACTCACAATTTTGGCCAATTCTAACGTGTTTTGTGGACTATTACTCACTGTTTTCAGGTCCCGAAGTGATTTCCATAGTTGTTGAACCCCAAGGCGCGCTTACGTGTCGGTCATCAATACTCATAGTTTTGGCTGATTCTGGCCCGTATCATGGACTATTACTCACTTTTTTCGGCCCCCGGAGTGATTTCCACGATTAACGAACAACGAGGTGCATTTACGTGTCGGTCATCCACACTCACAGTTTTGGCCGATTCTGGCCCGTTTCTTGGACTATTACTCTGTTTTTGGGTCTCGACGTGATTTCCATGATTGACGAACACCGGGGTGCATTTATGTGTCGCTCATCAACACTCGCAGTTTTGGCCGATTCTGGCCCGTTTCGTGGAGTATTACGCACTGTTTTGGGGTATCGAAGTGATTTCAACGATTAACGAACCGCGGGGTGCGTTTATGTTTCGGTCATCAACACTTACACTTTTGTCTGATTCTTGCCTTTTTTGTATACTATTACTCACTGTGTTGGGGTCCCGGAGTGATTTCCACGATTAACGAACCCCGACGTGCGTTTACGTGTCGGTCATCAACACTCACAGTTTTGGCCGATTCTGGCCCGTTTCGTGGACTATTACTCACTTTTTTGGGGCCCCGGAGTGATTTCCACGATTAAGGAACCCTTGGGTGCGCTTACGGGTTGGTTATCAACAATCGCGGTTTTTGTCAATTCTGACCCGTTTCGTGGACTGTTACTCACCGTTTTGGGGCCCCAAAGCAATTTCCATGGTTGTTGAACCCCAAGGTGCGCTTAAGTGTAGGTCATCAACAATCGCAGTTTGGGCCGATTCTGGCCCGTTTCTTGGACTATTACTTAGTTATGGGGGTCCCGAAATGACCCCGGGTTGTGTTTACGTGTCGGTCAACAACACTCACAATTTTGGCCAATTCTAACGTGTTTTGTGGACTATTACTCACTGTTTTCAGGTCCCGAAGTGATTTCCATAGTTGTTGAACCCCAAGGCGCGCTTACGTGTCGGTCATCAATACTCATAGTTTTGGCTGATTCTGGCCCGTATCATGGACTATTACTCACTTTTTTGGGCCCCCGGAGTGATTTCCACGATTAACGAACAACGAGGTGCATTTACGTGTCGGTCATCCACACTCACAGTTTTGGCCGATTCTCGCCCGTTTCTTGGACTATTACTCTGTTTTTGGGTCTCGGCGTGATTTCCATGATTGACGAACACCGGGGTGCATTTATGTGTCGCTCATCAACACTCGCAGTTTTGGCCGATTCTGGCCCGTTTCGTGGAGTATTACGTACTGTTTTGGGGTATCGAAGTGATTTCAACGATTAACGAACCGCGGGGTGCGTTTATGTTTCGGTCATCAACACTTACACTTTTGTCCGATTCTTGCCTTTTTTGTATACTATTACTCACTGTTTTGGGGTCCCGGAGTGATTTCCACGATTAACGAACCCCGACGTGCGTTTACATGTCGGTCATCAACACTCACAGTTTTGGCTGATTCTGGCCC
>NC_057813.1:704170698-704171270 GCF_018294505.1 Triticum aestivum
GTGATTTCCATGATTAACGAACCCCTGGGTGCGCTTACGGGTTGGTTATCAACACTCGCGGTTTTTGTCGATTCTGACACGTTTCGTGGACTGTTACTCACCGTTTTGGGGCCCCAAAGCAATTTCCATGGTTGTTGAACCCCAAGGTGCGCTTAAGTGTAGGTCATCAACAATCGCAGTTTGGGCCGATTCTGGCCCGTTTCTTGGACTATTACTTAGTTATGGGGGTCCCGAAATGACCCCGGGTTGTGTTTACGTGTCGGTCAGCAACACTCACAATTTTGGCCAATTCTAACGTGTCTTGTGGACTATTACTCACTGTTTTCAGGTCCCGAAGTGATTTCCATAGTTGTTGAACCCCAAGGCGCGCTTACGTGTCGGTCATCAATACTCATAGTTTTGGCTGATTCTGGCCCGTATCATGGACTATTACTCACTTTTTTGGGCCCCCGGAGTGATTTCCACGATTAACGAACAACGAGGTGCATTTACGTGTCGGTCATCAACACTCACAGTTTTGGCCGATTCTGGCCCGTTTCGTGGACTATTACTCACTTTTTTGGGTCCCCAGA
>NC_057813.1:704175303-704177641 GCF_018294505.1 Triticum aestivum
CAACGATTAACGAACCGCGGGGTGCGTTTATGTTTCGGTCATCAACACTTACACTTTTGTCCGATTCTTGCCTTTTTTGTATACTATTACTCACTGTTTTGGGGTCCCGGAGTGATTTCCACGATTAACGAACCCCGACGTGCGTTTACATGTCGGTCATCAACACTCACAGTTTTGGCTGATTCTGGCCCATTTCGTGGACTATTACTCACTTTTTTGGGGCCCCGGAGTGATTTCCACGATTAAGGAACCCTTGGGTGCGCTTACGGGTTGGTTATCAACACTCGCGGTTTTTGTCGATTCTGACCCGTTTCGTGGACTATTACTCACCGTTTTGGGGCCCCAAAGCGATTTCCATGGCTGTTGAACCCCAAGGTGCGCTTAAGTGTAGGTCATCAACAATTGCAGTTTGGGCCGATTCTGGCCCGTTTCTTGGACTATTACTTAGTTATGGGGGTCCCGAAATGACCCCGGGTTGTGTTTACGTGTCGGTCAGCAACACTCACAATTTTGGCCAATTCTAACGTGTTTTGTGGACTATTACTCACTGTTTTCAGGTCCCGAAGTGATTTCCATAGTTGTTGAACCCCAAGGCGCGCTTACGTGTCGGTCATCAATACTCATAGTTTTGGCTGATTCTGGCCCGTATCATGGACTATTACTCACTTTTTTGGGCGCCCGGAGTGATTTCCACGATTAACGAACAACGAGGTGCATTTACGTGTCGGTCATCCACACTCACAGTTTTGGCCGATTCTGGCCCGTTTCTTGGACTATTACTCTGTTTTTGGGTCTCAGCGTGATTTCCATGATTGACGAACACCGGGGTGCATTTATGTGTCGCTCATCAACACTCGCAGTTTTTGCCGATTCTGGCCCGTTTCATGGAGTATTACGCACTGTTTTGGGGTATCGAAGTGATTTCAACGATTAACGAACCGCGGTGTGCGTTTACGTTTCGGTCATCAACACTTACACTTTTGTCCGATTCTTGCCTTTTTTGTATACTATTACTCACTATTTTGGGGTCCCGGAGTGATTTCCACGATTAACGAACCCCGGCGTGCGTTTACGTGTCGGTCATCAACAATCACAGTTTTTGCCGATTCTGGCCCGTTTCGTGGACTATTACTCACTTTTTTGGGTCCCCAGAGTGATTTCCATGATTAACGAACCCCTGGGTGCGCTTACGGGTTGGTTATCAACACTCGCTGTTTTTGTCGATTCTGACCCGTTTCGTGGACTGTTACTCACCGTTTTGGGGCCCCAAAGCAATTTCCATGGTTATTGAACCCCAAGGTGCGCTTAAGTGTAGGTCATCAACAATCGCAGTTTGGGCCGATTCTGGCCCGTTTCTTGGACTATTACTTAGTTATGGGGGTCCCGAAATGACCCCGGGTTGTGTTTACGTGTCGGTCAGCAACACTCACAATTTTGGCCAATTCTAACGTGTTTTGTGGACTATTACTCACTGTTTTCAGGTCCCGAAGTGATTTCCATAGTTGTTGAACCCCAAGGCGCGCTTACGTGTCGGTCATCAATACTCATAGTTTTGGCTGATTCTGGCCCGTATCATGGACTATTACTCACTTTTTTGGGCCCCCGGAGTGATTTCCACGATTAACGAACCACGGGGTGCATTTACGTGTCGGTCATCAACACTCACAGTTTTGGCCAATTCTGGCCCGTTTCTTGGACTATTACTCTGTTTTTGGGTCTCGGCGTGATTTCCATGTTTGACGAACACCGGGGTGCATTTATGTGTCGCTCATCAACACTCGCAGTTTTGGCCGATTCTGGCCCGTTTCGTGGAGTATTACGCACTGTTTTGGGGTATCGAAGTGATTTCAACGATTAACGAACCGCGGGGTGCGTTTATGTTTCGGTCATCAACACTTACACTTTTGTCCGATTCTTGCCTTTTTTGTATATTATTACTCACTGTTTTGGGGTCCCGGAGTGATTTCCACGATTAACGAACCCCGGCGTGCGTTTACGTGTCGGTCATCAACACTCACAGTTTTGGCTGATTCTGGCCCGTTTCGTGGACTATTACTCACTTTTTTGGGGCCCCGGAGTGATTTCCACGATTAAGGAACCCTTGGGTGCGCTTACGGGTTGGTTATCAACACTCGCGGTTTTTGTCGATTCTGACCCGTTTCGTGGACTATTACTCACCGTTTTGGGGCCCCAAAGCGATTTCCATGGCGGTTGAACCCCAAGGTGCGTTTAAGTGTAGGTCATCAACAATTGCAGTTTGGGCCGATTCTGGCCCGTTTCTTGGACTATTACTTAGTTATGGGGGTCCCGAAATGACCCCGGGTTGTGTTTACGTGTC
>NC_057813.1:704178028-704200314 GCF_018294505.1 Triticum aestivum
CAACGATTAACGAACCGCGGGGTGCGTTTATGTTTCGGTCATCAACACTTACACTTTTGTCCGATTCTTGCCTTTTTTGTATACTATTACTCACTGTTTTGGGGTCCCGGAGTGATTTCCACGATTAACGAACCCCGACGTGCGTTTACATGTCGGTCATCAACACTCACAGTTTTGGCTGATTCTGGCCCATTTCGTGGACTATTACTCACTTTTTTGGGGCCCCGGAGTGATTTCCACGATTAAGGAACCCTTGGGTGCGCTTACGGGTTGGTTATCAACACTCGCGGTTTTTGTCGATTCTGACCCGTTTCGTGGACTATTACTCACCGTTTTGGGGCCCCAAAGCGATTTCCATGGCTGTTGAACCCCAAGGTGCGCTTAAGTGTAGGTCATCAACAATTGCAGTTTGGGCCGATTCTGGCCCGTTTCTTGGACTATTACTTAGTTATGGGGGTCCCGAAATGACCCCGGGTTGTGTTTACGTGTCGGTCAGCAACACTCACAATTTTGGCCAATTCTAACGTGTTTTGTGGACTATTACTCACTGTTTTCAGGTTCCGAAGTGATTTCCATAGTTGTTGAACCCCAAGGCGCGCTTACGTGTCAGTCATCAATACTCATAGTTTTGGCTGATTCTGGCCCGTATCATGGACTATTACTCACTTTTTTGGGCCCCCGGAGTGATTTCCACGATTAACGAACAACGAGGTGCATTTACGTGTCGGTCATCCACACTCACAGTTTTGGCCGATTCTGGCCCGTTTCTTGGACTATTACTCTGTTTTTGGGTCTCGGCGTGATTTCCATGATTGACGAACACCGGGGTGCATTTATGTGTCGCTCATCAACACTCCCAGTTTTTGCCGATTCTGGCCCGTTTCATGGAGTATTACGCACTGTTTTGGGGTATCGAAGTGATACGATTAACGAACCGCGGGGTGCGTTTATGTTTCGGTCATCAACACTTACACTTTTGTCCGATTCTTGCCTTTTTTGTATACTATTACTCACTATTTTGGGGTCCCGGAGTGATTTCCACGATTAACGAACCCCGGCGTGCGTTTACGTGTCGGTCATCAACACTCACAGTTTTGGCCGATTCTGGCCCGTTTCGTGGACTATTACTCACTTTTTTGGGTCCCCAGAGTGATTTGCATGATTAACGAACCCCTGGGTGCGCTTACGGGTTGGTTATCAACACTCGCTGTTTTTGTCGATTCTGACCCGTTTCGTGGACTGTTACTCACCGTTTTGGGGCCCCAAAGCAATTTCCATGGTTGTTGAACCCCAAGGTGCGCTTAAGTGTAGGTCATCAACAATCGCAGTTTGGGCCGATTCTGGCCCGTTTCTTGGACTATTACTTAGTTATGGTGGTCCCGAAATGACCCCGGGTTGTGTTTACGTGTCGGTCAGCAACACTCACAATTTTGGCCAATTCTAACGTGTTTTGTGGACTATTACTCACTATTTTTAGGTCCCGAAGTGATTTCCATAGTTGTTGAATCCCGAGGCGCGCTTACGTGTCGGTCATCAATACTCATAGTTTTGGCTGATTCTGGCCCGTATCATGGACTATTACTCACTTTTTTGGGCGCCCGGAGTGATTTCCACGATTAACGAACAACAAGGTGCATTTACGTGTCGGTCATCCACACTCACAGTTTTGGCCGATTCTGGCCCGTTTCTTGGGCTATTACTCTGTTTTTGGGTCTCGGCGTGATTTCCATGATTGACGAACACCGGGGTGCATTTATGTGTCGCTCATCAACACTCGCAGTTTTGGCCGATTCTGGCCCGTTTCGTGGAGTATTACGCACTGTTTTGGGGTATCGAAGTGATTTCAACGATTAACGAACCGCGGGGTGCGTTTATGTTTCGGTCATCAACACTTACACTTTTGTCCGATTCTTGCCTTTTTTGTATATTATTACTCACTGTTTTGGGGTCCCGGAGTGATTTCCACGATTAACGAACCCCGGCGTGCGTTTACGTGTCGGTCATCAACACTCACAGTTTTGGCCGATTCTGGCCCGTTTCGTGGACTATTACTCACTTTTTTGGGGCCCCGGAGTGATTTCCACGATTAAGGAACCCTTGGGTGCGCTTACGGGTTGGTTATCAACACTCGCGGTTTTTGTCGATTCTGACCCGTTTCGTGGACTATTACTCACCGTTTTGGGGCCCCAAAGCGATTTCCATGGCGGTTGAACCCCAAGGTGCGTTTAAGTGTAGGTCATCAACAATTGCAGTTTGGGCCGATTCTGGCCCGTTTCTTGGACTATTACTTAGTTATGGGGGTCCCGAAATGACCCCGGGTTGTGTTTACGTGTCGGTCAGCAACACTCACAATTTTGGCCAATTCTAACGTGTTTTGTGGACTATTACTCACTGTTTTCAGGTCCCAAAGTGATTTCCATAGTTGTTGAACCCCAAGGCGCGCTTACGTGTCGGTCATCAATACTCATAGTTTTGGCTGATTCTGGCCCGTATCATGGACTATTACTCACTTTTTTGGGCGCCCGGAGTGATTTCCACGATTAACGAACAACAAGGTGCATTTACGTGTCGGTCATCCACACTCACAGTTTTGGCCGATTCTGGCCCGTTTCATGGACTATTACTCTGTTTTTGGGTCTCGGCGTGATTTCCATGATTGACGAACACCGGGGTGCATTTATGTGTCGCTCATCAACACCCGCAGTTTTGGCCGATTCTGGCCCGTTTCGTGGAGTATTACGCACTGTTTTGGGGTATCGAAGTGATTTCAACGATTAACGAACCGCGGGGTGCATTTATGTTTCGGTCATGAACACTTACACTTTTGTCCGATTCTTGCCTTTTTTTGTATACTATTACTCACTGTTTTGGGGTCCCGGAGTGATTTCCACGATTAACGAACCCCGGCGTGCGTTTACGTGTCGGTCATCAACACTCACAGTTTTGGCTGATTCTGGCCCGTTTCGTGGACTATTACTCACTTTTTTGGGGCCCCGGAGTGATTTCCACGATTAAGGAACCCTTGGGTGCGCTTACGGGTTGGTTATCAACACTCGCGGTTTTTGTCGATTCTGACCCGTTTCGTGGACTATTACTCACCGTTTTGGGGCCCCAAAGCGATTTCCATGGCTGTTGAACCCCAAGGTGCGCTTAAGTGTAGGTCATCAACAATTGCAGTTTTGGCCGATTCTGGCCCGTTTCCTGGACTATTACTTAGTTATGGGGGTCCCGAAATGACCCCGGGTTGTGTTTACGTGTCGGTCAGCAACACTCACAATTTTGGCCAATTCTAACGTGTTTTGTGGACTATTACTCACTGTTTTCAGGTCCCGAAGTAATTTCCATAGTTGTTGAACCCCAAGGCGCGCTTACGTGTCGGTCATCAATATTCATAGTTTTGGCTGATTCTGGCCCGTATCATGGACTATTACTCACTTTTTTGGGCCCCCGGAGTGATTTCCACGATTAACGAACGACGGGGTGCATTTACGTGTCGGTCATCAACACTCACAGTTTTGGCCAATTCTGGCCCGTTTCTTGGACTATTACTCTGTTTTTGGGTCTCGACGTGATTTCCATGATTGACGAACACCGGGGTGCATTTATTTGTCGCTCATCAACACTCGCAGTTTTGGCCGATTCTGGCCCGTTTCATGGAGTATTACGCACTGTTTTGGGGTATCGAAGTGATTTCAACGATTAACGAACCGCGGGGTGCGTTTATGTTTCGGTCATCAACACTTACACTTTTGTCCGATTCTTGCCTTTTTTGTATACTATTACTCACTGTTTTGGGGTCCCGGAGTGATTTCCACGATTAACGAACCCCGGCGTGCGTTTACGTGTCGGTCATCAACACTCACAGTTTTGGCTGATTCTAGCCCGTTTCGTGGACTATTACTCACTTTTTTGGGGCCCCGGAGTGATTTCCACGATTAAGGAACCCTTGGGTGCGCTTACGGGTTGGTTATCAACACTCGCGGTTTTTGTCGATTCTGACCCGTTTCGTGGACTATTACTCACCGTTTTGGGGCCCCAAAGCGATTTCCATGGCGGTTGAACCCCAAGGTGCGTTTAAGTGTAGGTCATCAACAATTGCAGTTTGGGCCGATTCAGGCCCGTTTCTTGGACTATTACTTAGTTATGGGGGTCCCGAAATGACCCCGGGTTGTGTTTACGTGTCGGTCAGCAACACTCACAATTTTGGCCAATTGTAACGTGTTTTGTGGACTATTACTCAATGTTTTCAGGTCCCGAAGTGATTTCCATAGTTGTTGAACCCCAAGGCGCGCTTACGTGTCGGTCATCAATACTCATAGTTTTGGCTGATTCTGGCCCGTATCATGGACTATTACTCACTTTTTTGGGCGCCCGGAGTGATTTCCACGATTAACGAACAACGAGGTGCATTTACGTGTCGGTCATCCACACTCACAGTTTTGGCCGATTCTGGCCCATTTCTTGGACTATTACTCTGTTTTTGGGTCTCGGCGTGATTTCCATGATTGACGAACACCGGGGTGCATTTATGTGTCGCTCATCAACACCCGCAGTTTTGGCCGATTCTGGCCCGTTTCGTGGAGTATTACGCACTGTTTTGGGGTATCGAAGTGATTTCAACGATTAACGAACCGCGGGGTGCGTTTATGTTTCGGTCATCAACACTTACACTTTTGTCCGATTCTTGCCTTTTTTGTATACTATTACTCACTGTTTTGGGGTCCCGGAGTGATTTCCACGATTAACGAACCCCGGCGTGCGTTTACGTGTCGGTCATCAACACTCACAGTTTTGGCTGATTCTGGCCCGTTTCGTGGACTATTACTCACTTTTTTGGGGCCCCGGAGTGATTTCCACGATTAAGGAACCCTTGGGTGCGCTTACGGGTTGGTTATCAACACTCGCGGTTTTTGTCGATTCTGACCCGTTTCGTGGACTATTACTCACCGTTTTGGGGCCCCAAAGCGATTTCCATGGCGGTTGAACCCCAAGGTGCGTTTAAGTGTAGGTCATCAACAATTGCAGTTTGGGCCGATTCTGGCCCGTTTCTTGGACTATTACTTAGTTATGGGGGTCCCGAAATGACCCCGGGTTGTGTTTACGTGTCAGTCAGCAACACTCACAATTTTGGCCAATTCTAACGTGTTTTGTGGACTATTACTCACTGTTTTCAGGTCCCGAAGTGATTTCCATAGTTGTTGAACCCCAAGGCGCGCTTAGGTGTCGGTCATCAATACTCATAGTTTTGGCTGATTCTGGCCCGTATCATGGACTATTACTCACTTTTTTGGGCGCCCGGAGTGATTTCCACGATTAACGAACAACGAGGTGCATTTACGTGTCGGTCATCCACACTCACAGTTTTGGCCGATTCTGGCCCGTTTCTTGGACTATTACTCTGTTTTTGGGTCTCGGCGTGATTTCCATGATTGACGAACACCGGGGTGCATTTATGTGTCGCTCATCAACACCCGCAGTTTTGGCCGATTCTGGCCCGTTTCGTGGAGTATTACGCACTGTTTTGGGGTATCGAAGTGATTTCAACGATTAACGAACCGCGGGGTGCGTTTATGTTTCGGTCATCAACACTTACACTTTTGTCCGATTCTTGCCTTTTTTGTATACTATTACTCACTGTTTTGGGGTCCCGGAGTGATTTCCACGATTAACGAACCCCGGCGTGCGTTTACGTGTCGGTCATCAACACTCACAGTTTTGGCTGATTCTGGCCCGTTTCGTGGACTATTACTCACTTTTTTGGGGCCCCGGAGTGATTTCCAAGATTAAGGAACCCTTGGGTGCGCTTACGGGTTGGTTATCAACACTCGCGGTTTTTGTCGATTCTGACCCGTTTCGTGGACTATTACTCACCGTTTTGGGGCCCCAAAGCGATTTCCATGGCTGTTGAACCCCAAGGTGCGCTTAAGTGTAGGTCATCAATAATTGCAGTTTGGGCCGATTCTGGCCCGTTTCTTGGACTATTACTTAGTTATGGGGGTCCCGAAATGACCCCGGGTTGTGTTTACGTGTCGGTCAGCAACACTCACAATTTTGGCCAATTCTAACGTGTTTTGTGGACTATTACTCACTGTTTTCAGGTCCCGAAGTGATTTCCATAGTTGTTGAACCCCAAGGCGCGCTTACGTGTCGGTCATCAATACTCATAGTTTTGGCTGATTCTGGCCCGTATCATGGACTATTACTCACTTTTTTGGGCCCCCGGAGTGATTTCCACGATTAACGAACGACGGGGTGCATTTACGTGTCGGTCATCAACACTCACAGTTTTGGCCAATTCTGGCCCGTTTCTTGGACTATTACTCTGTTTTTGGGTCTCGACGTGATTTCCATGATTGACGAACACCGGGGTGCATTTATGTGTCGCTCATCAACACTCGCAGTTTTGGCCGATTCTGGCTCGTTTCGTGGAGTATTACGCACTGTTTTGGGGTATCAAAGTGATTTCAACGATTAACGAACCGCGGGGTGCGTTTATGTTTCGGTCATCAACACTTACACTTTTGTCCGATTCTTGCCTTTTTTGTATACTATTACTCACTGTTTTGGGGTCCCGGAGTGATTTCCACGATTAACGAACCCCGGCGTGCGTTTACGTGTCGGTCATCAACACTCACAGTTTTGGCTGATTCTAGCCCGTTTCGTGGACTATTACTCACTTTTTTGGGGCCCCGGAGTGATTTCCACGATTAAGGAACCCTTGGGTGCGCTTACGGGTTGGTTATCAACACTCGCGGTTTTTGTCGATTCTGACCCGTTTCGTGGACTATTACTCACCGTTTTGGGGCCCCAAAGCGATTTCCATGGCTGTTGAACCCCAAGGTGCGCTTAAGTGTAGGTCATCAACAATTGCAGTTTGGGCCGATTCTGGCCCGTTTCTTGGACTATTACTTAGTTATGGGGGTCCCGAAATGACCCCGGGTTGTGTTTACGTGTCGGTCAGCAACACTCACAATTTTGGCCAATTCTAACGTGTTTTGTGGAATATTACTCACTGTTTTCAGGTCCCGAAGTGATTTCCATAGTTGTTGAACCCCAAGGCGCGCTTACGTGTCGGTCATCAATATTCATAGTTTTGGCTGATTATGGCCCGTATCATGGACTATTACTCACTTTTTTGGGCCCCCGGAGTGATTTCCACGATTAACGAACGACGGGGTGCATTTACGTGTCGGTCATCAACACTCACAGTTTTGGCCAATTCTGGCCCGTTTCTTGGACTATTACTCTGTTTTTGGGTCTCGACGTGATTTCCATGATTGACGAACACCGGGGTGCATTTATGTGTCGCTCATCAACACTCGCAGTTCTGGCCGATTCTGGCCCGTTTCGTGGAGTATTACGCACTGTTTTGGGGTATCGAAGTGATTTCAACGATTAACGAACCGCGGGGTGCGTTTACGTTTCGGTCATCAACACTTACACTTTTGTCCGATTCTTTCCTTTTTTGTATACTATTACTCACTGTTTTGGGGTCCCGGAGTGATTTCCACGATTAACGAACCCCGGCGTGCGTTTACGTGTCGGTCATCAACACTCACAGTTTTGGCCGATTCTGGCCCGTTTCGTGGACTATTACTCACTTTTTTGGGTACCTGGAGTGATTTCCACGATTAACGAACCCCTGGGTGCGCTTACGGGTTGCTTATCAACACTCGCGGTTTTTCTCGATTCTGACCTGTGTCGTGGACTGTTACTCACCGTTTTGGGGCCCCAAAGCGAGTTCCATGGTTGTTGAACCCCAAGGTGCGCTTAAGTGTAGGTCATCAACAATCGCAGTTTGGGCCGATTCTGGCCCGTTTCTTGGACTATTACTTAGTTATCGGGGTCCCGAAATGATTTCCATGATTTACGAACCCCGGGTTGTGTTTACGTGTCGGTCAGTAGCACTCACAATTTTGGCCAATTCTAACGTGTTTTGTGGACTATTACTCACCGTTTTCAGGTTCCGAAGTGATTTCCATAGTTGTTGAACCCCAAGGCACGCTTACGTGTCGGTCATCAATACTCATAGTTTTGGCTGATTCTGGCCCGTATCATGGACTATTACTCACTTTTTTGGCCCCCGGAGTGATTTCCACGGTTAACGAACCACGGGGTGCATTTACGTGTCGGTCATCAACACTCACAGTTTGGCCGATTCTGGCGCGTTTCTTGGACTATTACTCTGTTTTTGGGTCTCGGCGTGATTTCCATGATTGATGAACACCAGGGTGCATTTATGTGTCGCTCATCAACACTCGTAGTTTTTGCCGATTCTGGCCCTTTTCATGGAGTATTACGCACTGTTTTGGGGTATCGAAGTGATTTCAACGATTAACGAACCGCGGGGTGCGTTTGCGTTTCGGTCATCAACACTTACACTTTTGTCCGATTCTTGCCTTTTTTGTATACTATTACTCACTATTTTGGGGTCCCGGAGTGATTTCCACGATTAACGAACCCCGGCGTGCGTTTACGTGTCGGTCATCAACACTCACAGTTTTGGCCGATTCTGGCCCGTTTCGTGGACTATTACTCACTTTTTTGGGTCCCCAGAGTGATTTCCATGATTAACGAACCCCTGGGTGCGCTTACGGGTTGGTTATCAACACTCGCGGTTTTTGTCGATTCTGACCCGTTTCGTGGACTGTTACTCACCGTTTTGGGGTCCCAAAGCGATTTCCATGGCTGTTGAACCCCAAGGTGCGCTTAAGTGTAGGTCATCAACAATTGCAGTTTGCGCCGATTCCGGCCCGTTTCTTGGACTATTACTTAGTTATGGGGGTCCCGAAATGACCCCGGGTTGTGTTTACGTGTCGGTCAGCAACACTCACAATTTTGGCCAATTCTAACGTGTTTTGTGGACTATTACTCACTGTTTTCAGGTCCCGAAGTGATTTCCATAGTTGTTGAACCCCAAGGCGCGCTTACGTGTCGGTCATCAATACTCATAGTTTTGGCTGATTCTGGCCCGTATCATGGACTATTACTCACTTTTTTGGGCCCCCGGAGTGATTTCCACGATTAACGAACAACGAGGTGCATTTACGTGTCGGTCATCCACACTCACAGTTTTGGCCGATTCTGGCCCGTTTCTTGGGCTATTACTCTGTTTTTGGGTCTCGGCGTGATTTCCATGATTGACGAACACCGGGGTGCATTTATGTGTCGCTCATCAACACTCGCAGTTTTTGCCGATTCTGGCCCGTTTCGTGGAGTATTACGCACTGTTTTGGGGTATCGAAGTGATTTCAACGATTAACGAACCGCGGGGTGCGTTTACGTTTCGGTCATCAACACTTACACTTTTGTCCGATTCTTGCCTTTTTTGTATACTATTACTCACTGTTTTGGGGTCCCGGAGTGATTTCCACGATTAACGAACCCCGGCGTGCGTTTACATGTCGGTCATCAACACTCACAGTTTTGGTTGATTCTGTGCCGTTTCGTGGACTATTACTCACTTTTTTGGGGCCCCGGAGTGATTTCCACGATTAAGGAACCCTTGGGTGCGCTTACGCGTTGGTTATCAACACTCGCGGTTTTTGTCGATTCTGACCCGTTTCGTGGACTATTACTCACCGTTTTGGGGTCCCAAAGCGATTTCCATGGCTGTTGAACCCCAAGGTGCGCTTCAGTGTAGGTCATCAACAATTGCAGTTTGGGCCGATTCCGGCCCGTTTCTTGGACTATTACTTAGTTATGGGGGTCCCGAAATGACCCCGGGTTGTGTTTACGTGTCGGTCAGCAACACTCACAATTTTGGCAAATTCTAACGTGTTTTGTGGACTATTACTCACTGTTTTCAGGTCCCGAAGTGATTTCCATAGTTGTTGAACCCCAAGGCGCGCTTACGTGTCGGTCATCAATACTCATAGTTTTGGCTGATTCTGGCCCGTATCATGGACTATTACTCACTTTTTTGGGCCCCCGGAGTGATTTCCACGATTAACGAACAACGAGGTGCATTTACGTGTCGGTCATCCACACTCACAGTTTTGGCCGATTCTGGCCCGTTTCTTGGACTATTACTCTGTTTTTGGGTCTCGGCGTGATTTCCATGATTGACGAACACCGGGGTGCATTTATGTGTCGCTCATCAACACTCGCAGTTTTTGCCGATTCTGGCCCGTTTCATGGAGTATTACGCAATGTTTTGGGGTATCGAAGTGATTTCAACGATTAACGAACCGTGGGATGCGTTTACGTTTCGGTCATCAACACTTACACTTTTGTCCGATTCTTGCCTTTTTTGTATACTATTACTCACTGTTTTGGGGTCCCGGAGTGATTTCCACGATTAACGAACCCCGGCGTGCGTTTACGTGTCGGTCATCAACACTCACAGTTTTGGCCGATTCTGGCCCGTTTCGTGGACTATTACTCACTTTTTTGGGTCCCCAGAGTGATTTCCATGATTAACGAACCCCTGGGTGCGCTTACGGGTTGGTTATCAACACTCGCGGTTTTTGTCGATTCTGACCCGTTTCGTGGACTGTTACTCACCGTTTTGGGGCCCCAAAGCAATTTCCATGGTTGTTGAACCCCAAGGTGCGCTTAAGTGTAGGTCATCAACAATCGCAGTTTGGGCCGATTCTGGCCCGTTTCTTGGACTATTACTTAGTTATGGGGGTCCCGAAATGACCCCGGGTTGTGTTTACGTGTCGGTCAGCAACACTCACAATTTTGGCCAATTCTAACGTGTTTTGTGGACTATTACTCACTGTTTTCAGGTCCCGAAGTGATTTCCATAGTTGTTGAACCCCAAGGCGCGCTTACGTGTCGGTCATCAATACTCATAGTTTTGGCTGATTCTGGCCCGTATCATGGACTATTACTCACTTTTTTGGGCCCCCGGAGTGATTTCCATGATTAACGAACAACGAGGTGCATTTACGTGTCGGTCATCCACACTCACAGTTTTGGCCGATTCTGGCCCGTTTCTTGGGCTATTACTCTGTTTTTGGGTCTCGGCGTGATTTCCATGATTGACGAACACCGGGGTGCATTTATGTGTCGCTCATCAACACTCGCAGTTTTTGCCGATTCTGGCCCGTTTCATGGAGTATTACGCAATGTTTTGGGGTATCGAAGTGATTTCAACGATTAACGAACCGTGGGGTGCGTTTACGTTTCGGTCATCAACACTTACACTTTTGTCCGATTCTTGCCTTTTTTGTATACTATTACTCACTATTTTGGGGTCCCGGAGTGATTTCCACGATTAACGAACCCCGGCGTGCGTTTACGTGTCGGTCATCAACACTCACAGTTTTGGCCGATTCTGGCCCGTTTCGTGGACTATTACTCACTTTTTTGGGTCCCCAGAGTGATTTCCATGATTAACGAACCCCTGGGTGCGCTTACGGGTTGGTTATCAACACTCGCGGTTTTTGTCGATTCTGACCCGTTTCGTGGACTGTTACTCACCGTTTTGGGGCCCCAAAGCAATTTCCATGGTTGTTGAACCCCAAGGTGCGCTTAAGTGTAGGTCATCAACAATCGCAGTTTGGGCCGATTCTGGCCCGTTTCTTGGACTATTACTTAGTTATGGGGGTCCCGAAATGACCCCGGGTTGTGTTTACGTGTCAGTCAGCAACACTCACAATTTTGGCCAATTCTAACGTGTTTTGTGGACTATTACTCACTGTTTTCAGGTCCCGAAGTGATTTCCATAGTTGTTGAACCCCAAGGCGCGCTTACGTGTCGGTCATCAATACTCATAGTTTTGGCTGATTCTGGCCCGTATCATGGACTATTACTCACTTTTTTGGGCCCCCGGAGTGATTTCCACGATTAACGAACAACGAGGTGCATTTACGTGTCGGTCATCCACACTCACAGTTTTGGCCGATTCTGGCCCGTTTCTTGGGCTATTACTCTGTTTTTGGGTCTCGGCGTGATTTCCATGATTGACGAACACCGGGGTGCATTTATGTGTCGCTCATCAACACTCGCAGTTTTTGCCGATTCTGGCCCGTTTCGTGGAGTATTACGCACTGTTTTGGGGTATCGAAGTGATTTCAACGATTAACGAACCGCGGGGTGCGTTTATGTTTCGGTCATCAACACTTACACTTTTGTCCGATTCTTGCCTTTTTTGTATACTATTACTCACTGTTTTGGGGTCCCGGAGTGATTTCCACGATTAACGAACCCCGGCTTGCGTTTACATGTCGGTCATCAACACTCACAGTTTTGGTTGATTCTGTGCCGTTTCGTGGACTATTACTCACTTTTTTGGGGCCCCGGA
The DNA here is from genome assembly GCF_018294505.1 of Triticum aestivum. NCBI lineage: Eukaryota > Viridiplantae > Streptophyta > Magnoliopsida > Poales > Poaceae > Triticum > Triticum aestivum. The sequence goes on from NC_057813.1 coordinate 704,190,282, forward strand.
GTGATTTCCACGATTAAGGAACCCTTGGGTGCGCTTACGCGTTGGTTATCAACACTCGCGGTTTTTGTCGATTCTGACCCGTTTCGTGGACTATTACTCACCGTTTTGGGGTCCCAAAGCGATTTCCATGGCTGTTGAACCCCAAGGTGCGCTTAAGTGTAGGTCAGCAACAATTGCAGTTTGGGCCGATTCCGGCCCGTTTCTTCGACTATTACTTAGTTATGGGGGTCCCGAAATGACCCCGGGTTGTGTTTACGTGTCGGTCAGCAACACTCACAATTTTGGCCAATTCTAACGTGTTTTGTGGACTATTACTCACTGTTTTCAGGTCCCGAAGTGATTTCCATAGTTGTTGAACCCCAAGGCGCGCTTATGTGTCGGTCATCAATATTCATAGTTTTGGCTGATTCTGGCCCGTATCATGGACTATTACTCACTTTTTTGGGCCCCCGGAGTGATTTCCACGATTAACGAACAACGAGGTGCATTTACGTGTCGGTCATCCACACTCACAGTTTTGGCCGATTCTGGCCCGTTTCTTGGACTATTACTCTGTTTTTGGGTCTCGGCGTGATTTCCATGATTGACGAACACCGGGGTGCATTTATGTGTCGCTCATCAACACTCGCAGTTTTTGCCGATTCTGGCCTGTTTCATGGAGTATTACGCAATGTTTTGGGGTATCGAAGTGATTTCAACGATTAACGAACCGCGGGATGCGTTTACGTTTCGGTCATCAACACTTACACTTTTGTCCGATTCTTGCCTTTTTTGTATACTATTACTCACTATTTTGGGGTCCCGGAGTGATTTCCACGATTAACGAACCCCGGCGTGCGTTTACGTGTCGGTCATCAACACTCACAGTTTTGGCCGATTCTGGCCCGTTTCGTGGACTATTACTCACTTTTTTGGGTCCCCAGAGTGATTTCCATGATTAACGAACCCCTGGGTGCGCTTACGGGTTGGTTATCAACACTCGCGGTTTTTGTCGATTCTGACCCGTTTCGTGGACTGTTACTCACCGTTTTGGGGCCCCAAAGCAATTTCCATGGTTGTTGAACCCCAAGGTGCGCTTAAGTGTAGGTCATCAACAATCGCAGTTTGGGCCGATTCTGGCCCGTTTCTTGGACTATTACTTAGTTATGGGGGTCCCGAAATGACCCCGGGTTGTGTTTACGTGTCGGTCAGCAACACTCACAATTTTGGCCAATTCTAACGTGTTTTGTGGACTATTACTCACTGTTTTCAGGTCCCGAAGTGATTTCCATAGTTGTTGAACCCCAAGGCGCGCTTACGTGTCGGTCATCAATACTCATAGTTTTGGCTGATTCTGGCCCGTATCATGGACTATTACTCACTTTTTTGGGCCCCCGGAGTGATTTCCATGATTAACGAACAACGAGGTGCATTTACGTGTCGGTCATCCACACTCACAGTTTTGGCCGATTCTGGCCCGTTTCTTGGGCTATTACTCTGTTTTTGGGTCTCGGCGTGATTTCCATGATTGACGAACACCGGGGTGCATTTATGTGTCGCTCATCAACACTCGCAGTTTTTGCCGATTCTGGCCCGTTTCATGGAGTATTACGCAATGTTTTGGGGTATCGAAGTGATTTCAACGATTAACGAACCGTGGGGTGCGTTTACGTTTCGGTCATCAACACTTACACTTTTGTCCGATTCTTGCCTTTTTTGTATACTATTACTCACTATTTTGGGGTCCCGGAGTGATTTCCACGATTAACGAACCCCGGCGTGCGTTTACGTGTCGGTCATCAACACTCACAGTTTTGGCCGATTCTGGCCCGTTTCGTGGACTATTACTCACTTTTTTGGGTCCCCAGAGTGATTTCCATGATTAACGAACCCCTGGGTGCGCTTACGGGTTGGTTATCAACACTCGCGGTTTTTGTCGATTCTGACCCGTTTCGTGGACTGTTACTCACCGTTTTGGGGCCCCAAAGCAATTTCCATGGTTGTTGAACCCCAAGGTGCGCTTAAGTGTAGGTCATCAACAATCGCAGTTTGGGCCGATTCTGGCCCGTTTCTTGGACTATTACTTAGTTATGGGGGTCCCGAAATGACCCCGGGTTGTGTTTACGTGTCAGTCAGCAACACTCACAATTTTGGCCAATTCTAACGTGTTTTGTGGACTATTACTCACTGTTTTCAGGTCCCGAAGTGATTTCCATAGTTGTTGAACCCCAAGGCGCGCTTACGTGTCGGTCATCAATACTCATAGTTTTGGCTGATTCTGGCCCGTATCATGGACTATTACTCACTTTTTTGGGCCCCCGGAGTGATTTCCACGATTAACGAACAACGAGGTGCATTTACGTGTCGGTCATCCACACTCACAGTTTTGGCCGATTCTGGCCCGTTTCTTGGGCTATTACTCTGTTTTTGGGTCTCGGCGTGATTTCCATGATTGACGAACACCGGGGTGCATTTATGTGTCGCTCATCAACACTCGCAGTTTTTGCCGATTCTGGCCCGTTTCGTGGAGTATTACGCACTGTTTTGGGGTATCGAAGTGATTTCAACGATTAACGAACCGCGGGGTGCGTTTATGTTTCGGTCATCAACACTTACACTTTTGTCCGATTCTTGCCTTTTTTGTATACTATTACTCACTGTTTTGGGGTCCCGGAGTGATTTCCACGATTAACGAACCCCGGCTTGCGTTTACATGTCGGTCATCAACACTCACAGTTTTGGTTGATTCTGTGCCGTTTCGTGGACTATTACTCACTTTTTTGGGGCCCCGGAGTGATTTCCACGATTAAGGAACCCTTGGGTGCGCTTACGCGTTGGTTATCAACACTCGCGGTTTTTGTCGATTCTGACCCGTTTCGTGGACTATTACTCACCGTTTTGGGGTCCCAAAGCGATTTCCATGGCTGTTGAACCCCAAGGTGCGCTTAAGTGTAGGTCATCAACAATTGCAGTTTGGGCCGATTCCGGCCCGTTTCTTCGACTATTACTTAGTTATGGGGGTCCCGAAATGACCCCGGGTTGTGTTTACGTGTCGGTCAGCAACACTCACAATTTTGGCCAATTCTAACGTGTTTTGTGGACTATTACTCACTGTTTTCAGGTCCCGAAGTGATTTCCATAGTTGTTGAACCCCAAGGCGCGCTTATGTGTCGGTCATCAATATTCATAGTTTTGGCTGATTCTGGCCCGTATCATGGACTATTACTCACTTTTTTGGGCCCCCGGAGTGATTTCCACGATTAACGAACCCCGGCGTGCGTTTATGTGTCGGTCATCAACACTCACAGTTTTGGCCGATTCTGGCCCGTTTCGTGGACTATTACTCACTTTTTTGGGTCCCCGGAGTGATTTCCACGATTAACGAACCCCTGGGTGCGCTTACGGGTTGGTTATCAACACTCACGGTTTTTGTCGATTCTGACCCGTGTCGTGGACTGTTACTCACCGTTTTGGGGCCCCAAAGCGATTTCCATGGTTGTTGAACCCCAAGGTGCGCTTAAGTGTAGGTCATCAACAGTCACAGTTTGGGCCGATTCTGGCCCGTTTCTTGGACTATTACTTAGTTATCGGGGTCCCGAAATGATTTCCATGATTTACGAACCCCGGGTTGTGTTTACGTGTCGGTCAGTAGCACTCACAATTTTGGCCAATTCTAACGTGTTTTGTGGACTATTACTCACCGTTTTCAGGTTCTGAAGTGATTTCCATAGTTGTTGAACCCCAAGGCACGCTTACGTGTCGGTCATCAAAACTCATAGTTTTGGCTGATTCTGGCCCGTATCATGGACTATTACTCACTTTTTTGGCCCCTGGAGTGATTTCCAGGGTTAACGAACCACGGGGTGCATTTACGTGTCGGTCATCAACACTCACAGTTTGGCCGATTCTGGCGCGTTTCTTGGACTATTACTCTGTTTTTGGGTCTCGGCGTGATTTCCATGATTGATGAACACCAGGGTGCATTTATGTGTCGCTCATCAACACTCGTAGTTTTTGCCGATTCTGGCCCTTTTCATGGAGTATTACGCAATGTTTTGGGGTATCGAAGTGATTTCAACGATTAACGAACCGCGGGGTGCGTTTGCGTTTTGGTCATCAACACTTACACTTTTGTCCGATTCTTGCCTTTTTTGTATACTATTACTCACTATTTTGGGGTCCCGGAGTGATTTCCACGATTAACGAACCCCGGCGTGCGTTTACGTGTCGGTCATCAACACTCACAGTTTTGGCCGATTCTGGCCCGTTTCGTGGACTATTACTCACTTTTTTGGGTCCCCAGAGTGATTTCCATGATTAACGAACCCCTGGGTGCGCTTACGGGTTGGTTATCAACACTCGCGGTTTTTGTCGATTCTGACCCGTTTCGTGGACTGTTACTCACCGTTTTGGGGCCCCAAAGCAATTTCCATGGTTGTTGAACCCCAAGGTGCGCTTAAGTGTAGGTCATCAACAATCGCAGTTTGGGCCGATTCTGGCCCGTTTCTTGGACTATTACTTAGTTATGGGGGTACCGAAATGACCCCGGGTTGTGTTTACGTGTCGGTCAGCAACACTCACAATTTTGGCCAATTCTAACGTGTTTTGTGGACTATTACTCACTGTTTTCAGGTCCCGAAGTGATTTCCATAGTTGTTGAACCCCAAGGCGCGCTTACGTGTCGGTCATCAATACTCATAGTTTTGGCTGATTCTGGCCCGTATCATGGATTATTACTCTCTTTTTTGGGCCCCCGGAGTGATTTCCACGATTAACGAACCACGGGGTGCATTTACGTGTCGGTCATCCACACTCACAGTTTTGGCCGATTCTGGCCTGTTTCTTGGACTATTACTCTATTTTTGGGTCTCGGCGTGATTTCCATGGTTGACGAACACCGGGGTGCATTTATGTGTCGCTCATCAACACTCGCAGTTTTGGCCGATTCAGGCCCGTTTCGTGGAGTATTACGCACTGTTTTGGGGTATCGAAGTGATTTCAACGATTAACGAACTGCGGCGTGCGTTTATGTTTCGGTCATCAAGACTTACACTTTTGTCCGATTCTTTCCTTTTTTGTATACTATTACTCACTGTTTTGGGGTCCCGGAGTGATTTCCACGATTAACGAACCCCGGCGTGCGTTTACGTGTCGGTCATCAACACTCATAGTTTTGGCCGATTCTGGCCCGTTTCGTGGACTATTACTCACTTTTTTGGGGCCCCGGAGTAATTTCCACGATTAAGGAACCCTTGGGTGCGCTTATGGGTTGGTTATCAACACTCGCGGTTTTTGTCGATTCTGACCCCTTTCGTGGACTATTACTCACCGTTTTGGGGCCCCAAAGCGATTTCCATGGTTGTTGAACCCCAAGGTGCGCTTAAGTGTAGGTCATCAACAATTGCAGTTTGGGCCGATTCTGGCCCGTTTCTTGGACTATTACTTAGTTATGGGGGTCTCGAAATGACCCCGGGTTGTGTTTACGTGTCGGTCAGCAACACTCACAATTTTGGCCTATTCTAACGTGTTTTGTGGACTATTACTCACTGTTTTCAGGTCCCGAAGTGATTTCCATAGTTGTTGAATCCCAAGGCGCGCTTACGTGTCGGTCATCAATATTCATAGTTTTGGCTGATTCTGGCCCGTATCATGGACTATTACTCACTTTTTTGGGCCCCCGGAGTGATTTCCACGATTAACGAACCACGGGGTGCATTTACGTGTCGGTCATCAACACTCACAGTTTTGGCCAATTCTGGCCCGTTTCTTGGACTATTACTCTGTTTTTGGGTCTCGGCGTGATTTCCATGATTGACGAACACCGGGGTGCATTTATGTGTCGCTCATCAACACTCGCAGTTTTGGCCGATTCTGGCCCGTTTCGTGGAGTATTACGCACTGTTTTGGGGTATCGAAGTGATTTCAACGATTAACGAACTGCGGCGTGCGTTTATGTTTCGGTCATAAAGACTTACACTTTTGTCCGATTCTTTCCTTTTTTGTATACTATTACTCACTGTTTTGGGGTCCCGGAGTGATTTCCACGATTAACGAACCCCGGCGTGCGTTTACGTGTCGGTCATCAACACTCACAGTTTTGGCCGATTCTGGCCCGTTTCGTGGACTATTACTCACTTTTTTGGGTCCCCGGAGTGATTTCCACGATTAAGGAACCCTTGGGTGCGCTTATGGGTTGGTTATCAACACTCGCGTTTTTTGTCGATTCTGACACGTTTCGTGGACTGTTACTCACCGTTTTGGGGCCCCAAAGCGAGTTCCATGGTTGTTGAACCCCAAGGTGCGCTTAAGTGTAGGTCATTAACAATCGCAGTTTGGGCCGATTCTGGCCCGTTTCTTGGACTATTACTTAGTTATCGGGGTCCCGAAATGATTTCCACGATTTACGAACCCCGGGTTGTGTTTACGTGTCGGTCAGCAACACTCACAATTTTGGCCAATTCAAACGTGTTTTGTGGACTATTACTCACCGTTTTCAGGTCCCGAAGTGATTTCCATAGTTGTTGAACCCCAAGGCACGCTTACGTGTCGGTCATAAAAACTCATAGTTTTGGCTGATTTTGGCCCGTATCATGGACTATTACTCACTTTTTTGGGCCCCCGGAGTCATTTCCACGATTAAGGAACCCTTGGGTGCGCTTACGGGTTGGTTATCAACACTCGCGGTTTTTGTCGATTCTGACCCGTTTCGTGGACTATTACTCACCGTTTTGGGGCCCCAAAGCGATTTCCATGGTTGTTGAACCCCAAGGTGCGCTTAAGTGTAGGTCATCAACAATTGCAGTTTGGGCCGATTCTGGCCCGTTTCTTGGACTATTACTTAGTTATGGGGGTCCCGAAATGACCCCGGGTTGTGTTTACGTGTCGGTCAGCAACACTCACAATTTTGGCCAATTCTAACGTGTTTTATGGACTATTACTCACTGTTTTCAGGTCCCGAAGTGATTTCCATAGTTGTTGAACCCCAAGGCGCGCTTACGTGTCGGTCATCAACATTCATAGTTTTGGCTGATTCTGGCCCGTATCATGGACTATTACTCACTTTTTTGGGCCCCCGGAGTGATTTCCACGATTAACGAACCACGGGGTGCATTTACGTGTCGGTCATCAACACTCACAATTTTGGCCAATTCTGGCCCGTTTCTTGGACTATTACTCTGTTTTTGGGTCTCGACGTGATTTCCATGATTGACGAACACCGGGGTGCATTTATGTGTCGCTCATCAACACTCGCAATTTTTGCCGATTCTGGCGCTTTTCATGGAGTATTACGCAATGTTTTGGGGTATCGAAGTGATTTCAACGATTAACAAACCGCGGGGTGCGTTTACGTTTCGGTCATCAACACTTACACTTTTGTCCGATTCTTTCCTTTTTTGTATACTATTACTCACTGTTTTGGGGTCCCGGAGTGATTTCCACGATTAACGAACCCCGGCGTGCGTTTACGTGTCGGTCATCAACACTCACAGTTTTGGCCGATTCTGGCCCGTTTCGTGGACTATTACTCACTTTTTGGGGGCCCCGGAGTGATTTCCACGATTAAGGAACCCTTGGGTGCGCTTATGGGTTGGTTATCAACACTCGCGGTTTTTGTCGATTCTGACCCGTTTCGTGGACTATTACTCACCGTTTTGGGGCCCCAAAGCGATTTCCATGGTTGTTGAACCCCAAGGTGCGCTTAAGTGTAGGTCATCAACAATTGCAGTTTGGGCCGATTCTGGCCCGTTTCTTGGACTATTACTTAGTTATGGGGGTCCCGAAATGACCCCGGGTTGTGTTTACGTGTCGGTCAGCAACACTCACAATTTTTGGCCAATTCTAACGTGTTTTGTGGACTATTACTCACTGTTTTCAGGTCCCGAAGTGATTTCCATAGTTGTTGAACCCCAAGGCGCGCTTACGTGTCGGTCATCAATATTCATAGTTTTGGCTGATTCTGGCCCGTATCATGGACTATTACTCACTTTTTTGGGCCCCCGCAGTGATTTCCACGATTAACGAACCACGGGGTGCATTTACGTGTCGGTCATCAACACTCACAGTTTTGGCCAATTCTGGCCCGTTTCTTGGACTATTACTCTGTTTTTGGGTCTCGGCGTGATTTCCATGATTGACGAACACCGGGGTGCATTTATGTGTCGCTCATCAACACTCGCAGTTTTGGCCGATTCTGGCCCGTTTCGTGGAGTATTACGCACTGTTTTGGGGTATCGAAGTGATTTCAACGATTAACGAACCGCGGGGTGCGTTTATGTTTCGGTCATCAACACTTACACTTTTGTCCGATTCTTGCCTTTTTTGTATACTATTACTCACTGTTTTGGGGTCCCGGAGTGATTTCCACGATTAACGAACCCCGGCGTGCGTTTACGTGTCGGTCATCAACACTCACAGTTTTGGCCGATTCTGGCCCGTTTCGTGGACTATTGCTCACTTTTTTGGGGCCCCGGAGTGATTTCCACGATTAAGGAACCCTTGGGTGCGCTTACGGGTTGGTTATCAACACTCGCGGTTTTTGTCGATTCTGACCCGTTTCGTGGACTGTTACTCACCGTTTTGGGGCCCCAAAGCGATTTCCATGGTTGTTGAACCCCAAGGTGCGCTTAAGTGTAGGTCATCAACAATCGCAGTTTGGGCCGATTCTGGCCCGTTTCTTGGACTATTACTTAGTTATGGGGTCCCGAAATGACCGCGGGTTGTGTTTAGGTGTCGGTCAGCAACACTCACAATTTTGGCCAATTCTAACGTGTTTTGTGGACTATTACTCACTGTTTTTAGGTTCGGAAGTGATTTCCATAGTTGTTGAACCCCAAGGCGCGCTTACCTGTCGGTCATCAATACTCATAGTTTTGGCTGATTCTGGCCCGTATCATGGACTATTACTCACTTTTTTGGGCCCCCGGAGTGATTTCCACGATTAACGAACCACGGGGTGCATTTACGTGTCGGTCATCAACACTCACAGTTTTGGCCAATTCTGGCCCGTTTCTTGGACTATTACTCTGTTTTTGGGTCTCGGCGTGATTTCCATGTTTGATGAACACCGGGGTGCATTTATGTGTCGCTCATCAACACTCGCAGTTTTGGCCGATTCTGGCCCGTTTCGTGGAGTATTACGCACTGTTTTGGGGTATCGAAGTGATTTCAACGATTAACGAACCGCGGGTGCGTTTACGTTTCGGTCATCAACACTTACACTTTTGTCCGATTCTTGCCTTTTTTGTATACTATTACTCACTGTTTTGGGGTCCCGGAGTGATTTCCACGATTAACGAACCCCGGCGTGCGTTTACGTGTCGGTCATCAACACTCACAGTTTTGGCCGATTCTGGCCCGTTTCGTGGACTATTACTCACTTTTTTGGGGCCCCGGAGTGATTTCCACGATTAACGAACCCCTAGGTGCGCTTACGGGTTGGTTATCAACACTCGCGGTTTTTGTCGATTCTGACCCGTTTCGTGGACTGTTACTCACCGTTTTGGGGCCCCAAAGCGATTTCCATGGTTGTTGAACCCCAAGGTGCGCTTAAGTGTAGGTCATCAACAATCACAGTTTGGTCCGATTCTGGCCCGTTTCTTGGACTATTACTTAGTTATGGGGGTCCCGAAATGACCCCGGGTTGTGTTTACGTGTCGGTCAGCAACACTCACAATTTTGGCCAATTCTAACGTGTTTTGTGGACTATTACTCACTGTTTTCAGGTCCCGAAGTGATTTCCATAGTTGTTGAACCCCAAGGCGCGCTTACGTGTCGGTCATCAATACTCATAGTTTTGGCTGATTCTGGCCCGTATCATGGACTATTACTCACTTTTTTGGGCCCCCGGAGTGATTTCCACGATTAACGAACCACGGGGTGCATTTACGTGTCGGTCATCCACACTCACAGTTTTGGCCAATTCTGGCCCGTTTCTTGGACTATTACTCTGTTTTTGGGTCTCGGTGTGATTTCCATGATTGACGAACACCGGGGTGCATTTATGTGTCGCTCATCAACACTCGCAGTTTTGGCCGATTCTGGCCCGTTTCGTGGA
>NC_057813.1:704201369-704215980 GCF_018294505.1 Triticum aestivum
AAAACTCATAGTTTTGGCTGATTTTGGCCCGTATCATGGACTATTACTCACTTTTTTGGGCCCCCGGAGTCATTTCCACGATTAAGGAACCCTTGGGTGCGCTTACGGGTTGGTTATCAACACTCGCGGTTTTTGTCGATTCTGACCCGTTTCGTGGACTATTACTCACCGTTTTGGGGCCCCAAAGCGATTTCCATGGTTGTTGAACCCCAAGGTGCGCTTAAGTGTAGGTCATCAACAATTGCAGTTTGGGCCGATTCTGGCCCGTTTCTTGGACTATTACTTAGTTATGGGGGTCCCGAAATGACCCCGGGTTGTGTTTACGTGTCGGTCAGCAACACTCACAATTTTGGCCAATTCTAACGTGTTTTATGGACTATTACTCACTGTTTTCAGGTCCCGAAGTGATTTCCATAGTTGTTGAACCCCAAGGCGCGCTTACGTGTCGGTCATCAACATTCATAGTTTTGGCTGATTCTGGCCCGTATCATGGACTATTACTCACTTTTTTGGGCCCCCGGAGTGATTTCCACGATTAACGAACCACGGGGTGCATTTACGTGTCGGTCATCAACACTCACAGTTTTGGCCAATTCTGGCCCGTTTCTTGGACTATTACTCTGTTTTTGGGTCTCGACGTGATTTCCATGATTGACGAACACCGGGGTGCATTTATGTGTCGCTCATCAACACTCGCAATTTTTGCCGATTCTGGCGCTTTTCATGGAGTATTACGTAATGTTTTGGGGTATCGAAGTGATTTCAACGATTAACAAACCGCGGGGTGCGTTTACGTTTCGGTCATCAACACTTACACTTTTGTCCGATTCTTTCCTTTTTGTATACTATTACTCACTGTTTTGGGGTCCCGGAGTGATTTCCACGATTAACGAACCCCGGCGTGCGTTTACGTGTCGGTCATCAACACTCACAGTTTTGGCCGATTCTGGCCCGTTTCGTGGACTATTACTCACTTTTTGGGGGCCCCGGAGTGATTTCCACGATTAAGGAACCCTTGGGTGCGCTTATGGGTTGGTTATCAACACTCGCGGTTTTTGTCGATTCTGACCCGTTTCGTGGACTATTACTCACCGTTTTGGGGCCCCAAAGCGATTTCCATGGTTGTTGAACCCCAAGGTGCGCTTAAGTGTAGGTCATCAACAATTGCAGTTTGGGCCGATTCTGGCCCGTTTCTTGGACTATTACTTAGTTATGGGGGTCCCGAAATGACCCCGGGTTGTGTTTACGTGTCGGTCAGCAACACTCACAATTTTTGGCCAATTCTAACGTGTTTTGTGGACTATTACTCACTGTTTTCAGGTCCCGAAGTGATTTCCATAGTTGTTGAACCCCAAGACGCGCTTACGTGTCGGTCATCAATATTCATAGTTTTGGCTGATTCTGGCCCGTATCATGGACTATTACTCACTTTTTTGGGCCCCCGCAGTGATTTCCACGATTTACGAACCACGGGGTGCATTTACGTGTCGGTCATCAACACTCACAGTTTTGGCCAATTCTGGCCCGTTTCTTGGACTATTACTCTGTTTTTGGGTCTCGACGTGATTTCCATGATTGACGAACACCGGGGTGCATTTATGTGTCGCTCATCAACACTCGCAGTTTTGGCCGATTCTGGCCCGTTTCGTGGAGTATTACGCACTGTTTTGGGGTATCGAAGTGATTTCAACGATTAACGAACCGCGGGGTGCGTTTACGTTTCGGTCATCAACACTTACACTTTTGTCCGATTCTTTCCTTTTTTGTATACTATTACTCACTGTTTTGGGGTCCCGGAGTGATTTCCACGATTAACGAACCCCGGCGTGCGTTTACGTGTCGGTCATCAACACTCACAGTTTTGGCCGATTCTGGCCCGTTTCGTGGACTATTACTCACTTTTTTGGGTCCCCGGAGTGATTTCCACGATTAACGAACCCCTGGGTGCGCTTACGGGTTGCTTATCAACACTCGCGGTTTTTGTCGATTCTGACCTGTGTCGTGGACTGTTACTCACCGTTTTGAGGCCCCAAAGCGAGTTCCATGGTTGTTGAACCCCAAGGTGCGCTTAAGTGTAGGTCATCAACAATCGCAGTTTGGGCCGATTCTGGCCTGTTTCTTGGACTATTACTTAGTTATCGGGGTCCCGAAATGATTTCCACGATTTACGAACCCCGGGTTGTGTTTACGTGTCGGTCAGCAACACTCACAATTTTGGCCAATTCAAACGTGTTTTGTGGACTATTACTCACCGTTTTCAGGTCCCGAAGTGATTTCCATAGTTGTTGAACCCCAAGGCACGCTTACGTGTCGGTCATCAAAACTCATAGTTTTGGCTGATTTTGGCCCGTATCATGGACTATTACTCACTTTTTTGGGCCCCCGGAGTGATTTCCACGATTAAGGAACCCTTGGGTGCGCTTACGGGTTGGTTATCAACACTCGCGGTTTTTGTCGATTCTGACCCGTTTCGTGGACTATTACTCACCGTTTTGGGGCCCCAAAGCGATTTCCATGGTTGTTGAACCCCAAGGTGCGCTTAAGTGTAGGTCATCAACAATTGCAGTTTGGGCCGATTCTGGCCCGTTTCTTGGACTATTACTTAGTTATGGGGGTCCCGAAATGACCCCGGGTTGTGTTTACGTGTCGGTCAGCAACACTCACAATTTTGGCCAATTCTAACGTGTTTTGTGGACTATTACTCACTGTTTTCAGGTCCCGAAGTGATTTCCATAGTTGTTGAACCCCAAGGCGCGCTTACGTGTCGGTCATCAACATTCATAGTTTTGGCTGATTCTGGCCCGTATCATGGACTATTACTCACTTTTTTGGGCCCCCGGACTGATTTCCACGATTAACGAACCACGGGGTGCATTTACGTGTCGGTCATCAACACTCACTGTTTTGGCCAATTCTGGCCCGTTTCTTGGACTATTACTCTGTTTTTGTGTCTCGACGTGATTTCCATGATTGACGAACACCGGGGTGCATTTATGTGTCGCTCATCAACACGCGCAGTTTTTGCCGATTCTGGCGCTTTTCATGGAGTATTACGCAATGTTTTGGGGTATCGAAGTGATTTCAACGATTAACGAACCGCGGGGTGTGTTTACGTTTCGGTCATCAACACTTACACTTTTGTCTGATTCTTTCCTTTTTTGTATACTATTACTCACTGTTTTGGGGTCTCGGAGTGATTTCCACGATTAACGAACCCCGGCGTGCGTTTACGTGTCGGTCATCAACACTCACAGTTTTGGCCGATTCTGGCCCGTTTCGTGGACTATTACTCACTTTTTTGGGGCCCCGGAGTGATTTCCACGATTAAGGAACCCTTGGGTGCGCTTATGGGTTGGTTATCAACACTCGCGGTTTTTGTCGATTCTGACCCGTTTCGTGGACTATTACTCACCGTTTTGGGGCCCCAAAGCGATTTCCATGGTTGTTGAACCCCAAGGTGCGCTTAAGTGTAGGTCATCAACAATTGCAGTTTGGGCCGATTCTGGCCCGTTTCTTGGACTATTACTTAGTTATGGGGGTCTCGAAATGACCCCGGGTTGTGTTTACGTGTCGGTCAGCAACACTCACAATTTTTGGCCAATTCTAAGGTGTTTTGTGGACTATTACTCACTGTTTTCAGGTCCCGAAGTGATTTCCATAGTTGTTGAACCCCAAGGCGCGCTTACGTGTCGGTCATCAATATTCATAGTTTTGGCTGATTCTGGCCCGTATCATGGACTATTACTCACTTTTTTGGGCCCCCGTAGTGATTTCCACGATTTACGAACCACGGGGTGCATTTACGTGTCGGTCATCACCACTCACAGTTTTGGCCAATTCTGGCCCGTTTCTTGGACTATTACTCTGTTTTTGGGTCTCGACGTGATTTCCATGATTGACGAACACCGGGGTGCATTTATGTGTCGCTCATCAACACTCGCAGTTTTGGCCGATTCTGGCCCGTTTCGTGGAGTATTACGCACTGTTTTGGGGTATCGAAGTGATTTCAACGATTAACGAACCGCGGGGTGCGTTTACGTTTCGGTCATCAACACTTACACTTTTCTCCGATTCTTTCCTTTTTTGTATACTATTACTCACTGTTTTGGGGTCCCGGAGTGATTTCCACGATTAACGAACCCTGGCGTGCGTTTACGTGTCGGTCATCAACACTCACAGTTTTGGCCGATTCTGGCCCGTTTCGTGGACTATTACTCACTTTTTTGGGTCCCCGGAGTGATTTCCACGATTAACGAACCCCTGGGTGCGCTTACGGGTTGCTTATCAACACTCGCGGTTTTTGTCGATTCTGACCTGTGTCGTGGACTGTTACTCACCGTTTTGGGGCCCCAAAGCGAGTTCCATGGTTGTTGAACCCCAAGGTGCGCTTAAGTGTAGGTCATCAACAATCGCAGTTTGGGCCGATTCTGGCCCGTTTCTTGGACTATTACTTAGTTATCGGGGTCCCGAAATGATTTCCACGATTTACGAACCCCGGGTTGTGTTTACGTGTCGGTCAGCAACACTCACAATTTTGGCCAATTCAAACGTGTTTTGTGGACTATTACTCACCGTTTTCAGGTCCCGAAGTGATTTCCATAGTTGTTGAACCCCAAGGCACGCTTACGTGTCGGTCATCAAAACTCATAGTTTTGGCTGATTTTGGCCCGTATCATGGACTATTACTCACTTTTTTGGGCCCCCGGAGTCATTTCCACGATTAAGGAACCCTTGGGTGCGCTTACGGGTTGGTTATCAACACTCGCGGTTTTTGTCGATTCTGACCCGTTTCGTGGACTATTACTCACCGTTTTGGGGCCCCAAAGCGATTTCCATGGTTGTTGAACCCCAAGGTGCGCTTAAGTGTAGGTCATCAACAATTGCAGTTTGGGCCGATTCTGGCCCGTTTCTTGGACTATTACTTAGTTATGGGGGTCCCGAAATGACCCCGGGTTGTGTTTACGTGTCGGTCAGCAACACTCACAATTTTGGCCAATTCTAACGTGTTTTATGGACTATTACTCACTGTTTTCAGGTCCCGAAGTGATTTCCATAGTTGTTGAACCCCAAGGCGCGCTTACGTGTCGGTCATCAACATTCATAGTTTTGGCTGATTCTGGCCCGTATCATGGACTATTACTCACTTTTTTGGGCCCCCGGAGTGATTTCCACGATTAACGAACCACGGGGTGCATTTACGTGTCGGTCATCAACACTCACAATTTTGGCCAATTCTGGCCCGTTTCTTGGACTATTACTCTGTTTTTGGGTCTCGACGTGATTTCCATGATTGACGAACACCGGGGTGCATTTATGTGTCGCTCATCAACACTCGCAATTTTTGCCGATTCTGGCGCTTTTCATGGAGTATTACGCAATGTTTTGGGGTATCGAAGTGATTTCAACGATTAACAAACCGCGGGGTGCGTTTACGTTTCGGTCATCAACACTTACACTTTTGTCCGATTCTTTCCTTTTTTGTATACTATTACTCACTGTTTTGGGGTCCCGGAGTGATTTCCACGATTAACGAACCCCGGCGTGCGTTTACGTGTCGGTCATCAACACTCACAGTTTTGGCCGATTCTGGCCCGTTTCGTGGACTATTACTCACTTTTTGGGGGCCCCGGAGTGATTTCCACGATTAAGGAACCCTTGGGTGCGCTTATGGGTTGGTTATCAACACTCGCGGTTTTTGTCGATTCTGACCCGTTTCGTGGACTATTACTCACCGTTTTGGGGCCCCAAAGCGATTTCCATGGTTGTTGAACCCCAAGGTGCGCTTAAGTGTAGGTCATCAACAATTGCAGTTTGGGCCGATTCTGGCCCGTTTCTTGGACTATTACTTAGTTATGGGGGTCCCGAAATGACCCCGGGTTGTGTTTACGTGTCGGTCAGCAACACTCACAATTTTTGGCCAATTCTAACGTGTTTTGTGGACTATTACTCACTGTTTTCAGGTCCCGAAGTGATTTCCATAGTTGTTGAACCCCAAGACGCGCTTACGTGTCGGTCATCAATATTCATAGTTTTGGCTGATTCTGGCCCGTATCATGGACTATTACTCACTTTTTTGGGCCCCCGCAGTGATTTCCACGATTTACGAACCACGGGGTGCATTTACGTGTCGGTCATCAACACTCACAGTTTTGGCCAATTCTGGCCCGTTTCTTGGACTATTACTCTGTTTTTGGGTCTCGACGTGATTTCCATGATTGACGAACACCGGGGTGCATTTATGTGTCGCTCATCAACACTCGCAGTTTTGGCCGATTCTGGCCCGTTTCGTGGAGTATTACGCACTGTTTTGGGGTATCGAAGTGATTTCAACGATTAACGAACCGCGGGGTGCGTTTACGTTTCGGTCATCAACACTTACACTTTTCTCCGATTCTTTCCTTTTTTGTATACTATTACTCACTGTTTTGGGGTCACGGAGTGATTTCCACGATTAACGAACCCCGGCGTGCGTTTACGTGTCGGTCATCAACACTCACATTTTTGGCCGATTCTGGCCCGTTTCGTGGACTATTACTCACTTTTTTGGGTCCCCGGAGTGATTTCCACGATTAACGAACCCCTGGGTGCGCTTACGGGTTGCTTATCAACACTCGCGGTTTTTGTCGATTCTGGCCCGTTTCTTGGACTATTACTCTGTTTTTGGGTCTCGGCGTGATTTCCATGATTGATGAACACCAGGGTGCATTTATGTGTCGCTCATCAACACTCGTAGTTTTTGCCGATTCTGGCCCTTTTCATGGAGTATTACGCAATGTTTTGGGGTATCGAAGTGATTTCAACGATTAACGAACCGCGGGGTGCGTTTGCGTTTTGGTCATCAACACTTACACTTTTGTCCGATTCTTGCCTTTTTTGTATACTATTACTCACTATTTTGGGGTCCCGGAGTGATTTCCACGATTAACGAACCCCGGCGTGCGTTTACGTGTCGGTCATCAACACTCACAGTTTTGGCCGATTCTGGCCCGTTTCGTGGACTATTACTCACTTTTTTGGGTCCCCAGAGTGATTTCCATGATTAACGAACCCCTGGGTGCGCTTACGGGTTGGTTATCAACACTCGCGGTTTTTGTCGATTCTGACCCGTTTCGTGGACTGTTACTCACCGTTTTGGGGCCCCAAAGCAATTTCCATGGTTGTTGAACCCCAAGGTGCGCTTAAGTGTAGGTCATCAACAATCGCAGTTTGGGCCGATTCTGGCCCGTTTCTTGGACTATTACTTAGTTATGGGGGTCCCGAAATGACCCCGGGTTGTGTTTACGTGTCGGTCAGCAACACTCACAATTTTGGCCAATTCTAACGTGTTTTGTGGACTATTACTCACTGTTTTCAGGTCCCGAAGTGATTTCCATAGTTGTTGAACCCCAAGGCGCGCTTACGTGTCGGTCATCAATACTCATAGTTTTGGCTGATTCTGGCCCGTATCATGGATTATTACTCTCTTTTTTGGGCCCCCGGAGTGATTTCCACGATTAACGAACCACGGGGTGCATTTACGTGTCGGTCATCCACACTCACAGTTTTGGCCGATTCTGGCCTGTTTCTTGGACTATTACTCTATTTTTGGGTCTCGGCGTGATTTCCATGATTGACGAACACCGGGGTGCATTTATGTGTCGCTCATCAACACTCGCAATTTTTGCCGATTCTGGCGCTTTTCATGGAGTATTACGCAATGTTTTGGGGTATCGAAGTGATTTCAACGATTAACAAACCGCGGGGTGCGTTTACGTTTCGGTCATCAACACTTACACTTTTGTCCGATTCTTTCCTTTTTTGTATACTATTACTCACTGTTTTGGGGTCCCGGAGTGATTTCCACGATTAACGAACCCCGGCGTGCGTTTACGTGTCGGTCATCAACACTCACAGTTTTGGCCGATTCTGGCCCGTTTCGTGGACTATTACTCACTTTTTGGGGGCCCCGGAGTGATTTCCACGATTAAGGAACCCTTGGGTGCGCTTATGGGTTGGTTATCAACACTCGCGGTTTTTGTCGATTCTGACCCGTTTCGTGGACTATTACTCACCGTTTTGGGGCCCCAAAGCGATTTCCATGGTTGTTGAACCCCAAGGTGCGCTTAAGTGTAGGTCATCAACAATTGCAGTTTGGGCCGATTCTGGCCCGTTTCTTGGACTATTACTTAGTTATGGGGGTCCCGAAATGACCCCGGGTTGTGTTTACGTGTCGGTCAGCAACACTCACAATTTTTGGCCAATTCTAACGTGTTTTGTGGACTATTACTCACTGTTTTCAGGTCCCGAAGTGATTTCCATAGTTGTTGAACCCCAAGACGCGCTTACGTGTCGGTCATCAATATTCATAGTTTTGGCTGATTCTGGCCCGTATCATGGACTATTACTCACTTTTTTGGGCCCCCGCAGTGATTTCCACGATTTACGAACCACGGGGTGCATTTACGTGTCGGTCATCAACACTCACAGTTTTGGCCAATTCTGGCCCGTTTCTTGGACTATTACTCTGTTTTTGGGTCTCGACGTGATTTCCATGATTGACGAACACCGGGGTGCATTTATGTGTCGCTCATCAACACTCGCAGTTTTGGCCGATTCTGGCCCGTTTCGTGGAGTATTACGCACTGTTTTGGGGTATCGAAGTGATTTCAACGATTAACGAACCGCGGGGTGCGTTTACGTTTCGGTCATCAACACTTACACTTTTGTCCGATTCTTTCCTTTTTTTGTATACTATTACTCACTGTTTTGGGGTCACGGAGTGATTTCCACGATTAACGAACCCCGGCGTGCGTTTACGTGTCGGTCATCAACACTCACAGTTTTGGCCGATTCTGGCCCGTTTCGTGGACTATTACTCACTTTTTTGGGTCCCCGGAGTGATTTCCACGATTAACGAACCCCTGGGTGCGCTTACGGGTTGCTTATCAACACTCGCGGTTTTTGTCGATTCTGACCTGTGTCGTGGACTGTTACTCACTGTTTTGGGGCCCCAAAGCGAGTTCCATGGTTGTTGAACCCCAAGGTGCGCTTAAGTGTAGGTCATCAACAATCGCAGTTTGGGCCGATTCTGGCCCGTTTCTTGGACTATTACTTAGTTATGCGGGTCCCGAACTGACCCCGGGTTGTGTTTACGTGTCGGTCAGCAACACTCACAATTTTGGCCAATTCAAACGTGTCTTGTGGACTATTACTCACCGTTTTCAGGTCCCGAAGTGATTTCCATAGTTGTTGAACCCCAAGGCACGCTTACGTGTCGGTCATCAAAACTCATAGTTTTGGCTGATTTTGGCCCGTATCATGGACTATTACTCACTTTTTTGGGCCCCCGGAGTGATTTCCACGATTAAGGAACCCTTGGGTGCGCTTACGGGTTGGTTATCAACACTCGCAGTTTTTGTCGATTCTGACCCGTTTCGTGGACTATTACTCACCGTTTTGGGGCCCCAAAGCGATTTCCATGGTTGTTGAACCCCAAGGTGCGCTTAAGTGTAGGTCATCAACAATTGCAATTTGGGCCGATTCTGGCCCGTTTCTTGGACTATTACTTAGTTATGGGGGTCCCGAAATGACCCCGGGTTGTGTTTACGTGTCAGTCAGCAACACTCACAATTTTTGGCCAATTCTAACGTGTTTTGTGGACTATTACTCACTGTTTTCAGGTCCCGAAGTGATTTCCATAGTTGTTGAACCCCAAGGCGCGCTTACGTGTCGGTCATCAACATTCATAGTTTTGGCTGATTCTGGCCCGTATCATGGACTATTACTCACTTTTTTGGGCCCCCGGAGTGATTTCCACGATTAACGAACCACGGGGTGCATTTACGTGTCGGTCATCAACACTCACAGTTTTGGCCAATTCTGGCCCGTTTCTTGGACTATTACTCTGTTTTTGGGTCTCGACGTGATTTCCATGATTGACGAACACCGGGGTGCATTTATGTGTCGCTCATCAACACTCGCAGTTTTTGCCGATTCTGGCGCTTTTCATGGAGTATTACGCAATGTTTTGGGGTATCGAAGTGATTTCAACGATTAACGAACCGCGGGGTGCGTTTACGTTTCGGTCATCAACACTTACACTTTTGTCCGATTCTTTCCTTTTTTGTATACTATTACTCACTGTTTTGGGGTCCCGGAGTGATTTCCACGATTAACGAACCCCGGCGTGCGTTTACGTGTCGGTCATCAACACTCACAGTTTTCGCCGATTCTGGCCCATTTCGTGGACTATTACTCACTTTTTTGGGGCCCCGGAGTGATTTCCACGATTAAGGAACCCTTGGGTGCGCTTATGGGTTGGTTATCAACACTCGCGGTTTTTGTCGATTCTGACCCGTTTCGTGGACTATTACTCACCGTTTTGGGGCCCCAAAGCGATTTCCATGGTTGTTGAACCCCAAGGTGCGCTTAAGTGTAGGTCATCAACAATTGCAGTTTGGGCCGATTCTGGCCCGTTTCTTGGACTATTACTTAGTTATGGGGGTCCCGAAATGACCCCGGGTTGTGTTTACGTGTCGGTCAGCAACACTCACAATTTTTGGCCAATTCTAACGTGTTTTGTGGACTATTACTCACTGTTTTCAGGTCCCGAAGTGATTTCCATAGTTGTTGAACCCCAAGGCGCGCTTACGTGTCGGTCATCAATATTCATAGTTTTGGCTGATTCTGGCCCGTATCATGGACTATTACTCACTTTTTTGGGCCCCCGCAGTGATTTCCACGATTAACGAACCACGGGGTGCATTTACGTGTCGGTCATCAACACTCACAGTTTTGGCCAATTCTGGCCCGTTTCTTGGACTATTACTCTGTTTTTGGGTCTCGACGTGATTTCCATGATTGACGAACACCGGGGTGCATTTATGTGTCGCTCATCAACACTCGCAGTTTTTGCCGATTCTGGCGCTTTTCATGGAGTATTACGCAATGTTTTGGGGTATCGAAGTGATTTCAACGATTAACGAACCGCGGGGTGCGTTTACGTTTCGGTCATCAACACTTACACTTTTGTCCGATTCTTTCCTTTTTTGTATACTATTACTCACTGTTTTGGGGTCCCGGAGTGATTTCCACGATTAACGAACCCCGGCGTGCGTTTACGTGTCGGTCATCAACACTCACAGTTTTGGCCGATTCTGGCCCGTTTCGTGGACTATTACTCACTTTTTTGGGGCCCCGGAGTGATTTCCACGATTAAGGAACCCTTGGGTGCGCTTATGGGTTGGTTATCAACACTCGCGGTTTTTGTCGATTCTGACCCGTTTCGTGGACTATTACTCACCGTTTTGGGGCCCCAAAGCGATTTCCATGGTTGTTGAACCTCAAGGTGCGCTTAAGTGTAGGTCATCAACAATTGCAGTTTGGGCCGATTCTGGCCCGTTTCTTGGACTATTACTTAGTTATGGGGGTCTCGAAATGACCCCGGGTTGTGTTTACGTGTCGGTCAGCAACACTCACAATTTTTGGCCAATTCTAACGTGTTTTGTGGACTATTACTCACTGTTTTCAGGTCCCGAAGTGATTTCCATAGTTGTTGAACCCCAAGGCGCGCTTACGTGTCGGTCATCAATATTCATAGTTTTGGCTGATTCTGGCCCGTATCATGGACTATTACTCACTTTTTTGGGCCCCCGCAGTGATTTCCACGATTTACGAACCACGGGGTGCATTTACGTGTCGGTCATCAACACTCACAGTTTTGGCCAATTCTGGCCCGTTTCTTGGACTATTACTCTGTTTTTGGGTCTCGACGTGATTTCCATGATTGACGAACACCGGGGTGCATTTATGTGTCGCTCATCAACACTCGCAGTTTTGGCCGATTCTGGCCCGTTTCGTGGAGTATTACGCACTGTTTTGGGGTATCGAAGTGATTTCAACGATTAACGAACCGCGGGGTGCGTTTACGTTTCGGTCATCAACACTTACACTTTTGTCCGATTCTTTCCTTTTTTGTATACTATTACTCACTGTTTTGGGGTCCCGGAGTGATTTCCACGATTAACGAACCCCGGCGTGCGTTTACGTGTCGGTCATCAACACTCACAGTTTTGGCCGATTCTGGCCCGTTTCGTGGACTATTACTCACTTTTTTGGGTCCCCGGAGTGATTTCCACGATTAACGAACCCCTGGGTGCGCTTACGGGTTGCTTATCAACACTCGCGGTTTTTGTCGATTCTGACCTGTGTCGTGGACTGTTACTCACTGTTTTGGGGCCCCAAAGCGAGTTCCATGGTTGTTGAACCCCAAGGTGCGCTTAAGTGTAGGTCATCAACAATCGCAGTTTGGGCCGATTCTGGCCCGTTTCTTGGACTATTACTTAGTTATTGGGGTCCCGAAATGATTTCCACGATTTACGAACCCCGGGTTGTGTTTACGTGTCGGTCAGCAACACTCACAATTTTGGCCAATTCAAACGTGTTTTGTGGACTATTACTCACCGTTTTCAGGTCCCGAAGTGATTTCCATAGTTGTTGAACCCCAAGGCACGCTTACGTGTCGGTTATCAAAACTCATAGTTTTGGCTGATTTTGGCCCGTATCATGGACTATTACTCACTTTTTTGGGCCCACGGAGTGATTTCCACGATTAAGGAACCCTTGGGTGCGCTTACGGGTTGGTTATCAACACTCGCGGTTTTTGTCGATTCTGACCCGTTTCGTGGACTATTACTCACCGTTTTGGGGCCCCAAAGCGATTTCCATGGTTGTTGAACCCCAAGGTGCGCTTAAGTGTAGGTCATCAACAATTGCAGTTTGGGCCGATTCTGGCCCGTTTATTGGACTATTACTTAGTTATGGGGGTCCCGAAATGACCCCGGGTTGTGTTTACGTGTCGGTCAGCAACACTCACAATTTTGGCCAATTCTAACGTGTTTTGTGGACTATTACTCACTGTTTTCAGGTCCCGAAGTGATTTCCATAGTTGTTGAACCCCAAGGCGCGCTTACGTGTCGGTCATCAACATTCATAGTTTTGGCTGATTCTGGCCCGTATCATGGACTATTACTCACTTTTTTGGGCCCCCGGAGTGATTTCCACGATTAACGAACCACGGGGTGCATTTACGTGTCGGTCATCAACACTCACAGTTTTGGCCAATTCTGGCCCGTTTATTGGACTATTACTCTGTTTTTGGGTCTCGACGTGATTTCCATGATTGACGAACACCGGGGTGCATTTATGTGTCGCTCATCAACACTCGCAGTTTTTGCCGATTCTGGCGCTTTTCATGGAGTATTACGCAATGTTTTGGGGTATCGAAGTGATTTCAACGATTAACGAACCGCGGGGTGCGTTTACGTTTCGGTCATCAACACTTACACTTTTGTCCGATTCTTTCCTTTTTTGTATACTATTACTCACTGTTTTGGGGTCCCGGAGTGATTTCCACGATTAACGAACCCCGGCGTGCGTTTACGTGTCGGTCATCAACACTCACAGTTTTGGCCGATTCTGGCCCGTTTCGTGGACTATTTCTCACTTTTTTGGGGCCCCGGAGTGATTTCAACGATTAACGAACCCTTGGGTGCGCTTATGGGTTGGTTATCAACACTCGCGGTTTTTGTCGATTCTGACCCGTTTCGTGGACTATTACTCATCGTTTTGGGGCCCCAAAGCGATTTCCATGGTTGTTGAACCCCAGGGTGCGCTTAAGTGTAGGTCATCAACAATTGCAGTTTGGGCCGATTCTGGCCCGTTTCTTGGACTATTACTTAGTTATGGGGGTCTCGAAATGACCCCGGGTTGTGTTTACGTGTCGGTCAGCAACACTCACAATTTTTGGCCAATTCTAACGTGTTTTGTGGACTATTACTCACTGTTTTCAGGTCCCGAAGTGATTTCCATAGTTGTTGAACCCCAAGGCGCGCTTATGTGTCGGTCATCAATATTCATAGTTTTGGCTGATTCTGGCCCGTATCATGGACTATTACTCACTTTTTTGGGCCCCCGCAGTGATTTCCACGATTTACGAACCACGGGGTGCATTTACGTGTCGGTCATCAACATTCACAGTTTTGGCCAATTCTGGCCCGTTTCTTGGACTATTACTCTGTTTTTGGGTCTCGACGTGATTTCCATGATTGACGAACACCGGGGTGCATTTATGTGTCGCTCATCAACACTCGTAGTTTTGGCCGATTCTGGCCCGTTTCGTGGAGTATTACGCACTGTTTTGGGGTATCGAAGTGATTTCAACGATTAACGAACCGCGGGGTGCGTTTACGTTTCGGTCATCAACACTTACACTTTTCTCCGATTCTTTCCTTTTTTGTATACTATTACTCACTGTTTTGGGGTCCCGGAGTGATTTCCACGATTAACGAACCCCGGCGTGCGTTTACGTGTCGGTCATCAACACTCACAGTTTTGGCCGATTCTGGCCCGTTTCGTGGACTATTACTCACTTTTTTGGGGCCCCGGAGTGATTTCCACGATTAACGAACCCCTGGGTGCGCTTACGGGTTGCTTATCAACACTCGCGGTTTTTGTCGATTCTGACCTGTGTCGTGGACTGTTACTCACCGTTTTGGGGCCCCAAAGCGAGTTCCATGGTTGTTGAACCCCAAGGTGCGCTTAAGTGTAGGTCATCAACAATCGCAGTTTGGGC
>NC_057813.1:704215990-704264094 GCF_018294505.1 Triticum aestivum
ACGAACACCGGGGTGCATTTATGTGTCGCTCATCAACACTCGCAGTTTTGGCCGATTCTGGCCCGTTTCGTGGAGTATTACGCACTCTTTTGGGGTATCGAAGTGATTTCAACGATTAACGAACCGCGGGGTGCGTTTATGTTTCGGTCATCAACACTTACACTTTTGTCCGATTCTTGCCTTTTTTGTATACTATTACTCACTGTTTTGGGGTCCCGGAGTGATTTCCACGATTAACGAACCCCGGTGTGCGTTTACGTGTCGGTCATCAACACTCACAGTTTTGGCCGATTCTGGCCCGTTTCGTGGACTATTACTCACTTTTTCGGGGCCCCGGAGTGATTTCCACGATTAACGAACTCTTGGGTGCGCTTACGGGTTGGTTATCAACACTCGCGGTTTTTGTCGATTCTGACCCGTTTCGTGGACTGTTACTCACCGTTTTGGGGCCCCAAAGCGATTTCCATGGTTGTTGAACCCCAAGGTGCGCTTAAGTGTAGGTCATCAACAATCGCAGTTTGGGCCGATTCTGGCCCGTTTCTTGGACTATTACTTAGTTATGGGGTCCCGAAATGACCGCGGGTTGTGTTTACGTGTCGGTCAGCAACACTCACAATTTTGGCCAATTCTAACGTGTTTTGTGGACTATTACTCACTGTTTTTAGGTCCCGAAGTGATTTCCATAGTTGTTGAACCCCAAGGCGCGCTTACGTGTCGGTCATCAATACTCATAGTTTTGGCTGATTCTGGCCCGTATCATGGACTATTACTCACTTTTTTGGGCCCCCGGAGTGATTTCCACGATTAACGAACCACGGGGTGCATTTACGTGTCGGTCATCCACACTCACAGTTTTGGCCGATTCTGGACCGTTTCTTGGACTATTACTCTGTTTTTGGGTCTCGGCGTGATTTCCATGATTGACGAACACCGGGGTGCATTTATGTGTCGCTCATCAACACTCGCAGTTTTGGCCGATTCTGGCCCGTTTCGTGGAGTATTACGCACTGTTTTGGGGTATCGAAGTGATTTCAACGATTAACGAACCGCGGGGTGCGTTTATGTTTCGGTCATCAACACTTACACTTTTGTACGATTCTTGCCTTTTTTGTATACTATTACTCACTGTTTTGGGGTCCCGGAGTGATTTCCACGATTAACGAACCCCGGCATGCGTTTACGTGTCGGTCATCAACACTCATAGTTTTGGCCGATTCTGGCCCGTTTCTTGGACTATTGCTCACTTTTTTGGGGCCCCGGAGTGATTTCCACGATTAACGAACCCTTGGGTGCGCTTACGGGTTGGTTATCAACACTCGCGGTTTTTGTCGATTCTGACCCGTTTCGTGGACTGTTACTCACCGTTTTGGGGCCCCAAAGCGATTTCCATGGTTGTTGAACCCCAAGGTGCGCTTAAGTGTAGGTCATCAACAAACGCAGTTTGGGCCGATTCTGGCCCGTTTCTTGGACTATTACTTAGTTATGGGGTCCCGAAATGACCGCGGGTTGTGTTTACGTGTCGGTCAGCAACACTCACAATTTTGGCCAATTCTAACGTGTTTTGTGGACTATTACTCACTGTTTTTAGGTCCCGAAGTGATTTCCATAGTTGTTGAACCCCAAGGCGCGCTTACGTGTCGGTCATCAATACTCATAGTTTTGGCTGATTCTGGCCCGTATCATGGACTATTACTCACTTTTTTGGGCCCCCGGAGTGATTTCCACGATTAACGAACCACGGGGTGCATTTACGTGTCGGTCATCCACACTCACAGTTTTGGCCGATTCTGGCCCGTTTCTTGGACTATTACTCTGTTTTTGGGTCTCGGCGTGATTTCCATGATTGACGAACACCGGGGTGCATTTATGTGTCGCTCATCAACACTCGCAGTTTTGGCCGATTCTGGCCCGTTTCCTGGAGTATTACGCACTGTTTTGGGGTATCGAAGTGATTTCAACGATTAACGAACCGCGGGGTGCGTTTATGTTTCGGTCATCAACACTTACACTTTTGTCCGATTCTTGCCTTTTTTGTATACTATTACTCACTGTTTTGGGGTCCCGGAGTGATTTCCACGATTAACGAACCTCGGCGTGCGTTTACGTGTCGGTCATCAACACTCACAGTTTTGGCCGATTCTGGCCCGTTTCGTGGACTATTGCTCACTTTTTTGGGGCCCCGGAGTGATTTCCACGATTAACGAACCCTTGGGTGCGCTTACGGGTTGGTTATCAACACTCGCGGTTTTTGTCGATTCTGACCCGTTTCGTGGACTGTTACTCACCGTTTTGGGGCCCCAAAGCGATTTCCATGGTTGTTGAACCCCAAGGTGCGCTTAAGTGTAGGTCATCAACAATCGCAGTTTGGGCCGATTCTGGCCCGTTTCTTGGACTATTACTTAGTTGTGGGGTCCCGAAATGACCGCGGGTTGTGTTTACGTGTCGGTCAGCAACACTCACAATTTTGGCCAATTCTAACGTGTTTTGTGGACTATTACTCACTGTTTTTAGGTCCCGAAGTGATTTCCATAGTTGTTGTACCCCAAGGCGCGCTTACGTGTCGGTCATCAATACTCATAGTTTTGGCTGATTCTGGCCCGTATCATGGACTATTACTCACTTTTTTGTGCCCCCGGAGTGATTTCCACGATTAACGAACCACGGGGTGCATTTACGTGTCGGTCATCCACACTCACAGTTTTGGCCGATTCTGGCCCGTTTCTTGGACTATTACTCTGTTTTTGGGTCTCGGCATGATTTCCATGATTGACGAACACCGGGGTGCATTTATGTGTCGCTCATCAACACTCGCAGTTTTGGCCGATTCTGGCCCGTTTCGTGGAGTATTACGCACTGTTTTGGGGTATCGAAGTGATTTCAACGATTAACGAACCGCGGGGTGCGTTTATGTTTCGGTCATCAACACTTACACTTTTGTCCGATTCTTGCCTTTTTTGTATACTATTACTCACTGTTTTGGGGTCCCGGAGTGATTTCCACGATTAACGAACCCCGGCGTGCGTTTACGTGTCGGTCATCAACACTCACAGTTTTGGCCGATTCTGGCCCGTTTCGTGGACTATTGCTCACTTTTTTGGGGCCCCGGAGTGATTTCCACGATTAAGGAACCCTTGGGTGCGCTTACGGGTTGGTTATCAACACTCGCGGTTTTTGTCGATTCTGACCCGTTTCGTGGACTGTTACTCACCGTTTTGGGGCCCCAAAGCGATTTCCATGGTTGTTGAACACCAAGGTGCGCTTAAGTGTAGGTCATCAACAATCGCAGTTTGGGCCGATTCTGGCCCGTTTCTTGGACTATTACTTAGTTATGGGGTCCCGAAATGACCGCGGGTTGTGTTTACGTGTCGGTCAGCAACACTCACAATTTTGGCCAATTCTAACGTGTTTTGTGGACTATTACTCACTGTTTTTAGGTCCCGAAGTGATTTCCATAGTTGTTGAACCCCAAGGCGCGCTTACGTGTCGGTCATCAATACTCATAGTTTTGGCTGATTCTGGCCCGTATCATGGACTATTACTCACTTTTTTGGGCCCCCGGAGTGATTTCCACGATTAACGAACCACGGGGTGCATTTACGTGTCGGTCATCCACACTCACAGTTTTGGCCGATTCTGGCCCGTTTCTTGTACTATTACTCTGTTTTTGGGTCTCGGCGTGATTTCCATGATTGACGAACACCGGGGTGCATTTATGTGTCGCTCATCAACACTCGCAGTTTTGGCCGATTCTGGCCCGTTTCGTGGAGTATTACGCACTCTTTTGGGGTATCGAAGTGATTTCAACGATTAACGAACCGCGGGGTGCGTTTATGTTTCGGTCATCAACACTTACACTTTTGTCCGATTCTTGCCTTTTTTGTATACTATTACTCACTGTTTTGGGGTCCCGGAGTGATTTCCACGATTAACGAACCCCGGCGTGCGTTTACGTGTCGGTCATCAACACTCACAGTTTTGGCCGATTCTGGCCCGTTTCGTGGACTATTGCTCACTTTTTTGGGGCCCCGGAGTGATTTCCACGATTAAGGAACCCTTGGGTGCGCTTACGGGTTGGTTATCAACACTCGCGGTTTTTGTCGATTCTGACCCGTTTCGTGGACTGTTACTCACCGTTTTGGGGCCCCAAAGCGATTTCCATGGTTGTTGAACACCAAGGTGCGCTTAAGTGTAGGTCATCAACAATCGCAGTTTGGGCCGATTCTGGCCCGTTTCTTGGACTATTACTTAGTTATGGGGTCCCGAAATGACCGCGGGTTGTGTTTACGTGTCGGTCAGCAACACTCACAATTTTGGCCAATTCTAACGTGTTTTGTGGACTATTACTCACTGTTTTTAGGTCCCGAAGTGATTTCCATAGTTGTTGAACCCCAAGGCGCGCTTACGTGTCGGTCATCAATACTCATAGTTTTGGCTGATTCTGGCCCGTATCATGGACTATTACTCACTTTTTTGGGCCCCCGGAGTGATTTCCACGATTAACGAACCACGGGGTGCATTTACGTGTCGGTCATCCACACTCACAGTTTTGGCCGATTCTGGCCCGTTTCTTGGACTATTACTCTGTTTTTGGGTCTCGGCGTGATTTCCATGATTGACGAACACCGGGGTGCATTTATGTGTCGCTCATCAACACTCGCAGTTTTGGCCGATTCTGGCCCGTTTCGTATAGTATTACGCACTCTTTTGGGGTATCGAAGTGATTTCAACGATTAACGAACCGCGGGGTGCGTTTATGTTTCGGTCATCAACACTTACACTTTTGTCCGATTCTTGCCTTTTTTGTATACTATTACTCACTGTTTTGGGGTCCCGGAGTGATTTCCACGATTAACGAACCCCGGCGTGCGTTTACGTGTCGGTCATCAACACTCACAGTTTTGGCCGATTCTGCCCCGTTTCGTGGACTATTGCTCACTTTTTTGGGGCCCCGGAGTGATTTCCACGATTAAGGAACCCTTGGGTGCGCTTACGGGTTGGTTATCAACACTCGCGGTTTTTGTCGATTCTGACCCGTTTCGTGGACTGTTACTCACCGTTTTGGGGCCCCAAAGCGATTTCCATGGTTGTTGAACCCCAAGGTGCGCTTAAGTGTAAGTCATCAACAATCGCAGTTTGGGCCGATTCTGGCCCGTTTCTTGGACTATTACTTAGTTATGGGGTCCCGAAATGACCGCGGGTTGTGTTTACGTGTCGGTCAGCAACACTCACAATTTTGGCCAATTCTAACGTGTTTTGTGGACTATTACTCACTGTTTTTAGGTCCGGAAGTGATTTCCATAGTTGTTGAACCCCAAGGCGCGCTTACGTGTCGGTCATCAATACTCATAGTTTTGGCTGATTCTGGCCCGTATCATGGACTATTACTCACTTTTTTGGTCCCCCGGAGTGATTTCCACGATTAACGAACCACGGGGTGCATTTACGTGTCGGTCATCCACACTCACAGTTTTGGCCGATTCTGGCCCGTTTCTTGGACTATTACTCTGTTTTTGGGTCTCGGCGTGATTTCCATGATTGACGAACACCGGGGTGCATTTATGTGTCGCTCATCAACACTCGCAGTTTTGGCCGATTCTGGCCCGTTTCGTGGAGTATTACGCACTGTTTTGGGGTATCGAAGTGATTTCAACGATTAACGAACCGCGGGGTGCGTTTATGTTTCGGTCATCAACACTTACACTTTTTTCCGATTCTTGCCTTTTTTGTATACTATTAATCACTGTTTTGGGGTCCCGGAGTGATTTCCACGATTAACGAACCCCGGCGTGCGTTTACGTGTCCGTCATCAACACTCACAGTTTTGGCCGATTCTGGCCCGTTTCGTGGACTATTGCTCACTTTTTTGGGGCCCCGGAGTGATTTCCACGATTAAGGAACCCTTGGGTGCGCTTACGGGTTGGTTATCAACACTCGCGGTTTTTGTCGATTCTGACCCGTTTCGTAGACTGTTACTCACCGTTTTGGGGCCCCAAAGCGATTTCCATGGTTGTTGAACCCCAAGGTGCGCTTAAGTGTAAGTCATCAACAATCGCAGTTTGGGCCGATTCTGGCCCGTTTCTTGGACTATTACTTAGTTATGGGGTCCCGAAGTGACCGCGGGTTGTGTTTACGTGTCGGTCAGCAACACTCACAATTTTGGCCAATTCTAACGTGTTTTGTGGACTATTACTCACTGTTTTTAGGTCCGGAAGTGATTTCCATAGTTGTTGAACCCCAAGGCGCGCTTACGTGTCGGTCATCAATACTCATAGTTTTGGCTGATTCTGGCCCGTATCATGGACTATTACTCACTTTTTTGTGCCCCCGGAGTGATTTCCACGATTAACGAACCACGGGGTGCATTTACGTGTCGGTCATCCACACTCACAGTTTTGGCCGATTCTGGCCCGTTTCTTGGACTATTACTCTGTTTTTGGGTCTCGGCGTGATTTCCATGATTGACGAACACCGGGGTGCATTTATGTGTCGCTCATCAACACTCGCAGTTTTGGCCGATTCTGGCCCGTTTCGTGGAGTATTACGCACTGTTTTGGGGTATCGAAGTGATTTCAACGATTAACGAACCGCGGGGTGCGTTTATGTTTCGGTCATCAACACTTACACTTTTGTCCGATTCTTGCCTTTTTTGTATACTATTACTCACTGTTTTGGGGTCCCGGAGTGATTTCCACGATTAACGAACCCCGGCGTGCGTTTACGTGTCGGTCATCAACACTCACAGTTTTGGCCGATTCTGGCCCGTTTCGTGGACTATTGCTCACTTTTTTGGGGCCCCGGAGTGATTTCCACGATTAAGGAACCCTTGGGTGCGCTTACGGGTTGGTTATCAACACTCGCGGTTTTTGTCGATTCTGACCCGTTTCGTGGACTGTTACTCACCGTTTTGGGGCCCCAAAGCGATTTCCATGGTTGTTGAACACCAAGGTGCGCTTAAGTGTAGGTCATCAACAATCGCAGTTTGGGCCGATTCTGGCCCGTTTCTTGGACTATTACTTAGTTATGGGGTCCCGAAATGACCGCGGGTTGTGTTTACGTGTCGGTCAGCAACACTCACAATTTTGGCCAATTCTAACGTGTTTTGTGGACTATTACTCACTGTTTTTAGGTCCCGAAGTGATTTCCATAGTTGTTGAACCCCAAGGCGCGCTTACGTGTCGGTCATCAATACTCATAGTTTTGGCTGATTCTGGCCCGTATCATGGACTATTACTCACTTTTTTGGGCCCCCGGAGTGATTTCCACGATTAACGAACCACGGGGTGCATTTACGTGTCGGTCATCCACACTCACAGTTTTGGCCGATTCTGGCCCGTTTCTTGTACTATTACTCTGTTTTTGGGTCTCGGCGTGATTTCCATGATTGACGAACACCGGGGTGCATTTATGTGTCGCTCATCAACACTCGCAGTTTTGGCCGATTCTGGCCCGTTTCGTGGAGTATTACGCACTCTTTTGGGGTATCGAAGTGATTTCAACGATTAACGAACCGCGGGGTGCGTTTACGTTTCGGTCATCAACACTTACACTTTTGTCCGATTCTTGCCTTTTTTGTATACTATTACTCACTGTTTTGGGGTCCCGGAGTGATTTCCACGATTAACGAACCCCGGCGTGCGTTTACGTGTCGGTCATCAACACTCACAGTTTTGGCCGATTCTGGCCCGTTTCGTGGACTATTGCTCACTTTTTTGGGGCCCCGGAGTGATTTCCACGATTAAGGAACCCTTGGGTGCGCTTACGGGTTGGTTATCAACACTCGCGGTTTTTGTCGATTCTGACCCGTTTCGTGGACTGTTACTCACCGTTTTGGGGCCCCAAAGCGATTTCCATGGTTGTTGAACCCCAAGGTGCGCTTAAGTGTAAGTCATCAACAATCGCAGTTTGGGCCGATTCTGGCCCGTTTCTTGGACTATTACTTAGTTATGGGGTCCCGAAATGACCCCGGGTTGTGTTTACGTGTCGGTCAGCAACACTCACAATTTTGGCCAATTCTAACGTGTTTTGTTGACTATTACTCACTGTTTTCAGGTCCCGAAGTGATTTCCATAGTTGTTGAACCCCAAGGCGCGCTTACGTGTCGGTCATCAATACTCATAGTTTTGGCTGATTCTGGCCCGTATCATGGACTATTACTCTCTTTTTTGGGCCCCCGGAGTGATTTCCACGATTAATGAACCACGGGGTGCATTTACGTGTCGGTCATCCACACTCACAGTTTTGGCCGATTCTGGCCCGTTTCTTGGACTATTACTCTGTTTTTGGGTCTCGGCGTGATTTCCATGATTGACGAACACCGGGGTGCATTTATGTGTCGCTCATCAACACTCGCAGTTTTGGCCGATTCTGGCCCATGTCGTGGAGTATTACGCACTGTTTTGGGGTATCGAAGTGATTTCAACAATTAACTAACCGCGGGGTGCGTTTACGTTTCGGTCATCAACACTTACATTTTTTCTGATTCTTGCCTTTTTTGTATACTATTACTCACTGTTTTGGGGTCTCGGAGTGATTTCCACGATTAACGAACCCCGGCGTGCGTTTACGTGTCGGTCATCAACACTCACAGTTTTGGCCGAGTCTGGCCCGTTTCGTGGACTATTGCTCACTTTTTTGGGGCCCCGGAGTGATTTCCACGATTAAGGAACCCTTGGGTGCGCTTACGGGTTGGTTATCAACACTCGCGGTTTTTGTCGATTCTGACCCGTTTCGTGGACTGTTACTCACCGTTTTGGGACCCCAAAGCGATTTCCATGGTTGTTGAACCCCAAGGTGCGCTTAAGTGTAAGTCATCAACAATCGCAGTTTGGGCCGATTCTGGCCCGTTTCTTGGACTATTACTTAGTTATGGGGTCCCGAAATGACCCCGGGTTGTGTTTACGTGTCGGTCAGCAACACTCACAATTTTGGCCAATTCTAACGTGTTTTGTCGACTATTACTCACTGTTTTCAGGTCCCGAAGTGATTTCCATAGTTGTTGAACCCCAAGGCGCGCTTACGTGTCGGTCATCAATACTCATAGTTTTGGCTGATTCTGGCCCGTATCATGGACTATTACTCTCTTTTTTGGGGCCCCGGAGTGATTTCCACGATTAATGAACCACGGGGTGCATTTACGTGTCGGTCATCCGCACTCACAGTTTTGGCCGATTCTGGCCCGTTTCTTGGACTATTACTCTGTTTTTGGGTCTCGGTGTGATTTCCATGACTGACGAACACCGGGGTGCATTTATGTGTCGCTCATCAACACTCGCAGTTTTGGCCGATTCTGGCCCGTTTCGTGGAGTATTACGCACTGTTTTGGGGTATCGAAGTGATTTCAACGATTAACGAACCGCGTGGTGCGTTTACGTTTCGGTCATCAACACTTACACTTTTGTCCGATTCTTGCCTTTTTTGTATACTATTACTCACTGTTTTGGGGTCCCGGAGTGATTTCCACGATTAACGAACCCCGGCGTGCGTTTACGGTCGGTCATCAACACTCACAGTTTTGGCCGATTCTGGCCCGTTTCGTGGACTATTGCTCACTTTTTTGGGGCCCCGGAGTGATTTCCACGATTAAGGAACCCTTGGGTGCGCTTACGGGTTGGTTATCAACACTCGCGGTTTTTGTCGATTCTGACCCGTTTCGTGGACTGTTACTCACCGTTTTGGGGCCCCAAAGCGATTTCCATGGTTGTTGAACCCCAAGGTGCGCTTAAGTGTAAGTCATCAACAATCGCAGTTTGGGCCGATTCTGGCCCGTTTCTTGGACTATTACTTAGTTATGGGGTCCCGAAATGACCGCGGGTTGTGTTTACGTGTCGGTCAGCAACACTCACAATTTTGGCCAATTCTAACGTGTTTTGTGGACTATTACTCACTGTTTTTAGGTCCGGAAGTGATTTCCATAGTTGTTGAACCCCAAGGCGCGCTTACGTGTCGGTCATCAATACTCATAGTTTTGGCTGATTCTGGCCCGTATCATGGACTATTACTCACTTTTTTGGTCCCCCGGAGTGATTTCCACGATTAACGAACCACGGGGTGCATTTACGTGTCGGTCATCCACACTCACAGTTTTGGCCGATTCTGGCCCGTTTCTTGGACTATTACTCTGTTTTTGGGTCTCGGCGTGATTTCCATGATTGACGAACACCGGGGTGCATTTATGTGTCGCTCATCAACACTCGCAGTTTTGGCCGATTCTGGCCCGTTTCGTGGAGTATTACGCACTGTTTTGGGGTATCGAAGTGATTTCAACGATTAACGAACCGCGGGGTGCGTTTATGTTTCGGTCATCAACACTTACACTTTTTTCCGATTCTTGCCTTTTTTGTATACTATTACTCACTGTTTTGGGGTCCCGGAGTGATTTCCACGATTAACGAACCCCGGCGTGCGTTTACGTGTCGGTCATCAACACTCACAGTTTTGGCCGATTCTGGCCCGTTTCGTGGACTATTGCTCACTTTTTTGGGGCCCCGGAGTGATTTCCACGATTAAGGAACCCTTGGGTGCGCTTACGGGTTGGTTATCAACACTCGCGGTTTTTGTCGATTCTGACCCGTTTCGTGGACTGTTACTCACCGTTTTGGGGCCCCAAAGCGATTTCCATGGTTGTTGAACCCCAAGGTGCGCTTAAGTGTAAGTCATCAACAATCGCAGCTTGGGCCGATTCTGGCCCGTTTCTTGGACTATTACTTAGTTATGGGGTCCCGAAATGACCCCGGGTTGTGTTTACGTGTCGGTCAGCAACACTCACAATTTTGGCCAATTCTAACGTGTTTTGTGGACTATTACTCACTGTTTTCAGGTCCCGAAGTGATTTCCATAGTTGTTGAACCCCAAGGCCCGATTACGTGTCGGTCATCAATACTCATAGTTTTGGCTGATTCTGGCCCGTATCATGGACTATTACTCACTTTTTTGGGCCCCCGGAGTGATTTCCACGATTAACAAACCACGGGGTGCATTTACGTGTCGGTCATCAACACTCACAGTTTTGGCCAATTCTGGCCCGTTTCTTGGACTATTACTCTGTTTTTGGGTCTCGGCGTGATTTCCATGTTTGACGAACACCGGGGTGCATTTATGTGTCGCTCATCAACACTCGCAGTTTTGGCCGATTCTGGCCCGTTTCGTGGAGTATTACGCACTGTTTTGGGGTATCGAAGTGATTTCAACGATTAACGAACCGCGGGGTGCGTTTACGTTTCGGTCATCAACACTTACACTTTTGTCCGATTCTTGCCTTTTTTGTATACTATTACTCACTGTTTTGGGGTCCCGGAGTGATTTCCACGATTAACGAACCCCGGCATGCGTTTACGTGTCGGTCATCAACACTCACAGTTTTGGCCGATTCTGGCCCATTTCGTGGACTATTACTCACTTTTTTGGGGCCCCGGAGTGATTTCCACGATTATAGAACCCTTGGGTGCGCTTACGGGTTGGTTATCAACACTCGCGGTTTTGTCGATTCTGACCCGTTTCGTGGACTATTACTCACCGTTTTGGGGCCCCAAAGCGATTTCCATGGTTGTTGAACCCCAAGGTGCGCTTAAGTGTAGGTCATCAACAATCGCAGTTTGGGCCGATTCTGGCTCGTTTCTTGGACTATTACTTAGTTATGGGGGTCCCGAAATGACCCCGGGTTGTGTTTACGTGTCGGTCAGCAACACTCACAATTTTGGCCAATTCTAACGTGTTTTGTGGACTATTACTCACTGTTTTTAGGTCCCGAAGTGATTTCCATAGTTGTTGAACCCCAAGGCGCGCTTACGTGTCGGTCATCAATACTCATAGTTTTGGCTGATTCTGGCCCGTATCATGGACTATTACTCACTTTTTTGGGCCCCCAGAGTGATTTCCACGATTAACGAACCACGGGGTGCATTTACGTGTCGGTCATCCACACTCACAGTTTTGGCCGATTCTGG
Organism: Triticum aestivum; assembly: GCF_018294505.1. NCBI lineage: Eukaryota > Viridiplantae > Streptophyta > Magnoliopsida > Poales > Poaceae > Triticum > Triticum aestivum. Next base: position 704,227,933 of record NC_057813.1, read on the forward strand.
CCCGTTTCTTGGACTATTACTCTGTTTTTGGGTCTCGGCGTGATTTCCATGATTGACGAACACCGGGGTGCATTTATGTGTCACTCATCAACACTCGCAGTTTTGGCCGATTCTGGCCCATTTCGTGGAGTATTACGCACTGTTTTGGGGTATCGAAGTGATTTCAACTATTAACTAACCGCGGGGTCCGTTTACATTTCGGTCATCAACACTTACATTTTTGTCCGATTCTTGCCTTTTTTGTATACTATTACTCACTGTTTTGGGGTCCCGGAGTGATTTCCACGATTAACGAACCCCGGCGTGCGTTTACGTGTCGGTCATCAACACTCACAGTTTTGGCCAATTCTGGCCCGTTTTGTGGACTATTACTCACTTTTTTGGGGCCCCGGAGTGATTTCCACGATTAACGAACCCTTGGGTGCGCTTACGGGTTGGTTATCAACACTCGTGGTTTTGTCGATTCTGACCCGTTTCGTGGACTGTTACTCACCGTTTTGGGGCCCCAAAGCGATTTCCATGGTTGTTGAACCCCAAGGTGCGCTTAAGTGTAGGTCATCAACAATCGCAGTTTGGGCCGATTCTGGCCCGTTTCTTGGACTATTACTTAGTTATGGGGTCCCGAAATGACCCCGGGTTGTGTTTACGTGTCGGTCAACAACCCTCACAATTTTGGCCAATTCTAACGTGTTTTGTGGACTATTGCTCACTGTTTTCAGGTCCCGAAGTGATTTCCATAGTTGTTGAACCCCAAGGCGCGCTTACGTGTCGGTCATCAATACTCATAGTTTTGGCTGATTCTGGCCCGTATCATGGACTATTACTCACTTTTTTGGGCCCCCGGAGTAATTTCCACGATTAACGAACCACGGGGTGCATTTACGTGTCGGTCATCCACACTCACAGTTTTGGCCGATTCTGGCCCGTTTCTTGGACTATTACTCTGTTTTTGGGTCTCGGCGTGATTTCCATGATTGACGAACACCGGGGTGCATTTATGTGTCGCTCATCAACACTCGCAGTTTTGGCCGATTCTAGCCCGTTTCGTGGAGTATTACGCACTGTTTTGGGGTATCGAAGTGATTTCAACGATTAACGAACCGCGGGGTGCGTTTACGTTTCGGTCATCAACACTTACACTTTTGTCCGATTCTTGCCTTTTTTGTATACTATTACTCACTGTTTTGGGGTCCCGGAGTGATTTCCACGATTAACGAACCCCGGCATGCGTTTACGTGTCGGTCATCAACACTCACAGTTTTGGCCGATTCTGGCCCATTTCGTGGACTATTACTCACTTTTTTGGGGCCCCGGAGTGATTTCCACGATTAACGAACCCTTGGGTGCGCTTACGGGTTGGTTATCAACACTCGCGGTTTTGTCGATTCTGACCCGTTTCGTGGACTATTACTCACCGTTTTGGGGCCCCAAAGCGATTTCCATGGTTGTTGAACCCCAAGGTGCGCTTAAGTGTAGGTCATCAACAATCGCAGTTTGGGCGGATTCTGGCTCGTTTCTTGGACTATTACTTAGTTATGGGGGTCCCGAAATGACCCCGGGTTGTGTTTACGTGTCGGTCAGCAACACTCACAATTTTGGCCAATTCTAACGTGTTTTGTGGACTATTACTCACTGTTTTTAGGTCCCGAAGTGATTTCCATAGTTGTTGAACCCCAAGGCGCGCTTACGTGTCGGTCATCAATACTCATAGTTTTGGCTGATTCTGGCCCGTATCATGGACTATTACTCACTTTTTTGGGCCCCCAGAGTGATTTCCACGATTAACGAACCACGGGGTGCATTTACGTGTCGGTCATCCACACTCACAGTTTTGGCCGATTCTGGCCCGTTTCTTGGACTATTACTCTGTTTTTGGGTCTCGGCGTGATTTCCATGATTGACGAACACCGGGGTGCATTTATGTGTCACTCATCAACACTCGCAGTTTTGGCCGATTCTGGCCCATTTCGTGGAGTATTACGCACTGTTTTGGGGTATCGAAGTGATTTCAACGATTAACGAACCGCGGGGTGCGTTTACGTTTCGGTCATCAACACTTACACTTTTGTCCGATTCTTGCCTTTTTTGTATACTATTACTCACTGTTTTGGGGTCCCGGAGTGATTTCCACGATTAACGAACCCCGGCATGCGTTTACGTGTCGGTCATCAACACTCACAGTTTTGGCCAATTCTGGCCCATTTCGTGGACTATTACTCACTTTTTTGGGGCCCCGGAGTGATTTCCACGATTAACGAACCCTTGGGTGCGCTTACGGGTTGGTTATCAACACTCCCGGTTTTGTCGATTCTGACCCGTTTCGTGGACTATTACTCACCGTTTTGGGGCCCCAAAGCGATTTCCATGGTTGTTGAACCCCAAGGTGCGCTTAAGTGTAGGTCATCAACAAACGCAGTTTGGGCCGATTCTGGCTCGTTTCTTGGACTATTACTTAGTTATGGGGGTCCCGAAATGACCCCGGGTTGTGTTTACGTGTCGGTCAGCAACACTCACAATTTTGGCCAATTCTAACGTGTTTTGTGGACTATTACTCACTGTTTTTAGGTCCCGAAGTGATTTCCATAGTTGTTGAACCCCAAGGCGCGCTTACGTGTCGGTCATCAATACTCATAGTTTTGGCTGATTCTGGCCCGTATCATGGACTATTACTCACTTTTTTGGGCCCCCAGAGTGATTTCCACGATTAACGAACCACGGGGTGCATTTACGTGTCGGTCATCCACACTCACAGTTTTGGCCGATTCTGGCCCGTTTCTTGGACTATTACTCTGTTTTTGGGTCTCGGCGTGATTTCCATGATTGACGAACACCGGGGTGCATTTATGTGTCACTCATCAACACTCGCAGTTTTGGCCGATTCTGGCCCATTTCGTGGAGTATTACGCACTGTTTTGGGGTATCGAAATGATTTCAACGATTAACGAACCGCGGGGTGCGTTTACATTTCGGTCATCAACACTTACATTTTTGTCAGATTCTTGCCTTTTTTGTATACTATTACTCACTGTTTTGGGGTCCCGGAGTGATTTCCACGATTAACGAACCCCGGCGTGCGTTTACGTGTCGGTCATCAACACTCACAGTTTTGGCCAATTCTGGCCCGTTTTGTGGACTATTACTCACTTTTTTGGGGCCCCGGAGTGATTTCCACGATTAACGAACCCTTGGGTGCGCTTACGGGTTGGTTATCAACACTCGTGGTTTTGTCGATTCTGACCCGTTTCGTGGACTGTTACTCACCGTTTTGGGGCCCCAAAGCGATTTCCATGGTTGTTGAACCCCAAGGTGCGCTTAAGTGTAGGTCATCAACAATCGCAGTTTGGGCCGATTCTGGCCCGTTTCTTGGACTATTACTTAGTTATGGGGTCCCGAAATGACCCCGGGTTGTGTTTACGTGTCGGTCAGCAACACTCACAATTTTGGCCAATTCTAACGTGTTTTGTGGACTATTACTCACTTTTTTCAGGTCCCGAAGTGATTTCCATAGTTGTTGAACCCCAAGGCGCGCTTACGTGTCGGTCATCAATACTCATAGTTTTGGCTGATTCTGGCCCGTATCATGGACTATTACTCACTTTTTTGGGCCCCCGGAGTAATTTCCACGATTAACGAACCACGGGGTGCATTTACGTGTCGGTCATCCACACTCACAGTTTTGGCCGATTCTGGCCCGTTTCTTGGACTATTACTCTGTTTTTGGGTCTCGGCGTGATTTCCATGATTGACGAACACCGGGGTGCATTTATGTGTCGCTCATCAACACTCGTAGTTTTGGCCGATTCTGGCCCGTTTCGTGGAGTATTACGCACTGTTTTGGGGTATCGAAGTGATTTCAACGATTAACGAACCACGGGGTGCGTTTACGTTTCGGTCATCAACACTTACACTTTTGTCCGATTCTTGCCTTTTTTGTATACTATTACTCACTGTTTTGGGGTCCCGGAGTGATTTCCACGATTAACGAACCCCGGCATGCGTTTACGTGTCGGTCATCAACACTCACAGTTTTGGCCGATTCTGGCCCATTTCGTGGACTATTACTCACTTTTTTGGGGCCCCGGAGTGATTTCCACGATTAACGAACCCTTGGGTGCGCTTACGGGTTGGTTATCAACACTCGCGGTTTTGTCGATTCTGACCCGTTTCGTGGACTATTACTCACCGTTTTGGGGCCCCAAAGCGATTTCCATGGTTGTTGAACCCCAAGGTGCGCTTAAGTGTAGGTCATCAACAATCGGAGTTTGGGCCGATTCTGGCCCGTTTCTTGGACTATTACTTAGTTATGGGGGTCCCGAAATGACCACGGGTTGTGTTTACGTGTCGGTCAACAACCCTCACAATTTTGGCCAATTCTAACGTGTTTTGTGGACTATTACTCACTGTTTTCAGGTCCCGAAATGATTTCCATAGTTGTTGAACCACAAGGCGCACTTACGTGTCGGTCATCAATACTCATAGTTTTGGCTGATTCTGGCCCGTATCATGGACTATTACTCACTTTTTTGGGCCCCCGGAGTAATTTCCATGATTAACGAACCACGGGGTGCATTTACGTGTCGGTCATCCACACTCACAGTTTTGGCCGATTCTGGCCCGTTTCTTGGACTATTACTCTGTTTTTGGGTCTCGGCGTGATTTCCATGATTGACGAACACCGGGGTGCATTTATGTGTCGCTCATCAACACTCGCAGTTTTGGCCGATTCTGGCCCGTTTCGTGGAGTATTACGCACTGTTTTGGGGTATCGAAGTGATTTCAACGATTAACGAACCGCGGGGTGCGTTTACGTTTCGGTCATCAACACTTACACTTTTGTCCGATTCTTGCCTTTTTTGTATACTATTACTCAGTGTTTTGGGGTCCCGGAGTGATTTCCACGATTAACGAACCCCGGCGTGCGTTTACGTGTCGGTCATCAACACTCACAGTTTTGGCCGATTCTGGCCCATTTCGTGGACTATTACTCACTTTTTTGGGGCCCCGGAGTGATTTCCACGATTAACGAACCCTTGGGTGCGCTTACGGGTTGGTTATCAACACTCGCGGTTTTGTCGATTCTGACCCGTTTCGTGGACTATTACTCACCGTTTTGGGGCCCCAAAGCGATTTCCATGGTTGTTGAACCCCAAGGTGCGCTTAAGTGTAGGTCATCAACAATCGGAGTTTGGGCCGATTCTGGCCCGGTTCTTGGACTATTACTTAGTTATGGGGGTCCCGAAATGACCACGGGTTGTGTTTACGTGTCGGTCAACAACCCTCACAATTTTGGCCAATTCTAACGTGTTTTGTGGACTATTACTCACTGTTTTCAGGTCCCGAAGTGATTTCCATAGTTGTTGAACCCCAAGGCGCGCTTACGTGTCGGTCATCAATACTCATAGTTTTGGCTGATTCTGGCCCGTATCATGGACTATTACTCACTTTTTTGGGCCCCCGGAGTAATTTCCACGATTAACGAACCACAGGGTGCATTTACGTGTCGGTCATCCACACTCACAGTTTTGGCCGATTCTGGCCCGTTTCTTGGACTATTACTCTGTTTTTGGGTCTCGGCGTGATTTCCATGATTGACGAACACCGGGGTGCATTTATGTGTCGCTCATCAACACTCACAGTTTTGGCCGATTCTGGCCCGTTTCGTGGAGTATTACGCACTATTTTGGGGTATCGAAGTGATTTCAACGATTAACGAACCGCGGGGTGCGTTTACGTTTCGGTCATCAACACTTACACTTTTGTCCGATTCTTGCCTTTTTTGTATACTATTACTCACTGTTTTGGGGTCCCGGAGTGATTTCCACGATTAACGAACCCCGGCATGCGTTTACGTGTCGGTCATCAACACTCACAGTTTTGGCCGATTCTGGCCCATTTCGTGGACTATTACTCACTTTTTTGGGGCCCCGGAGTGATTTCCACGATTAACGAACCCTTGGGTGCGCTTACGGGTTGGTTATCAACACTCGCGGTTTTGTCGATTCTGACCCGTTTCGTGGACTATTACTCACCGTTTTGGGGCCCCAAAGCGATTTCCATGGTTGTTGAACCCCAAGGTGCGCTTAAGTGTAGGTCATCAACAATCGCAGTTTGGGCCGATTCTGGCTCGTTTCTTGGACTATTACTTAGTTATGGGGGTCCCGAAATGACCCCGGGTTGTGTTTACGTGTCGGTCAGCAACACTCACAATTTTGGCCAATTCTAACGTGTTTTGTGGACTATTACTCACTGTTTTTAGGTCCCGAAGTGATTTCCATAGTTGTTGAACCCCAAGGCGCGCTTACGTGTCGGTCATCAATACTCATAGTTTTGGCTGATTCTGGCCCGTATCATGGACTATTACTCACTTTTTTGGGCCCCCAGAGTGATTTCCACGATTAACGAACCACGGGGTGCATTTACGTGTCGGTCATCCACACTCACAGTTTTGGCCGATTCTGGCCCGTTTCTTGGACTATTACTCTGTTTTTGGGTCTCGGCGTGATTTCCATGATTGACGAACACCGGGGTGCATTTATGTGTCACTCATCAACACTCGCAGTTTTGGCCGATTCTGGCCCATTTCGTGGAGTATTACGCACTGTTTTGGGGTATCGAAGTGATTTCAACGATTAACTAACCGCGGGGTCCGTTTACATTTCGGTCATCAACACTTACATTTTTGTCAGATTCTTGCCTTTTTTGTATACTATTACTCACTGTTTTGGGGTCCCGGAGTGATTTCCACGATTAACGAACCCCGGCGTGCGTTTACGTGTCGGTCATCAACACTCACAGTTTTGGCCAATTCTGGCCCGTTTTGTGGACTATTACTCACTTTTTTGGGGCCCCGGAGTGATTTCCACGATTAACGAACCCTTGGGTGCGCTTACGGGTTGGTTATCAACACTCGTGGTTTTGTCGATTCTGACCCATTTCGTGGACTGTTACTCACCGTTTTGGGGCCCCAAAGCGATTTCCATGGTTGTTGAACCCCAAGGTGCGCTTAAGTGTAGGTCATCAACAATCGCAGTTTGGGCCGATTCTGGCCCGTTTCTTGGACTATTACTTAGTTATGGGGTCCCGAAATGACCCCGGGTTGTGTTTACGTGTCGGTCAGCAACCCTCACAATTTTGGCCAATTCTAACGTGTTTTGTGGACTATTACTCACTTTTTTCAGGTCCCGAAGTGATTTCCATAGTTGTTGAACCCCAAGGCGCGCTTACGTGTCAGTCATCAATACTCATAGTTTTGGCTGATTCTGGCCCGTATCATGGACTATTACTCACTTTTTTGGGCCCCAGGAGTAATTTCCATGATTAACGAACCACGGGGTGCATTTACGTGTCGGTCATCCACACTCACAGTTTTGGCCGATTCTGGCCCGTTTCTTGGACTATTACTCTGTTTTTGGGTCTCGGCGTGATTTCCATGATTGACGAACACCGGGGTGCATTTATGTGTCGCTCATCAACACTCGCAGTTTTGGCCGATTCTGGCCCGTTTCGTGGAGTATTACGCACTGTTTTGGGGTATCGAAGTGATTTCAACGATTAACGAACCGCGGGGTGCGTTTACGTTTCGGTCATCAACACTTACACTTTTGTCCGATTCTTGCCTTTTTTGTATACTATTACTCAGTGTTTTGGGGTCCCGGAGTGATTTCCACGATTAACGAACCCTGGCGTGCGTTTACGTGTCGGTCATCAACACTCACAGTTTTGGCCGATTCTGGCCCATTTCGTGGACTATTACTCACTTTTTTGGGGCCCCGGAGTGATTTCCACGATTAACGAACCCTTGGGTGCGCTTACGGGTTGGTTATCAACACTCGCGGTTTTGTTGATTCTGACCCGTTTCGTGGACTATTACTCACCGTTTTGGGGCCCCAAAGCGATTTCCATGGTTGTTGAACCCCACGGTGCGCTTAAGTGTAGGTCATCAACAATCGGAGTTTGGGCCGATTCTGGCCCGTTTCTTGGACTATTACTTAGTTATGGGGGTCACGAAATGACCACGGGTTGTGTTTACGTGTCGGTCAACAACCCTCACAATTTTGGCCAATTCTAACGTGTTTTGTGGACTATTACTCACTGTTTTCAGGTCCCGAAGTGATTTCCATAGTTGTTGAACCCCAAGGCGCGCTTACATGTCGGTCATCAATACTCATAGTTTTGGCTGATTCTGGCCCGTATCATGGACTATTACTCACTTTTTTGGGCCCCCGGAGTAATTTCCACGATTAACGAACCACAGGGTGCATTTACGTGTCAGTCATCCACACTCACAGTTTTGGCCGATTCTGGCCCGTTTCTTGGACTATTACTCTGTTTTTGGGTCTCGGCGTGATTTCCATGATTGACGAACACCGGGGTGCATTTATGTGTCGCTCATCAACACTCGCAGTTTTGGCCGATTCTGGCCCGTTTCGTGGAGTATTAAGCACTGTTTTGGGGTATCGAAGTGATTTCAACGATTAACGAACCGCGGGGTGCGTTTACGTTTCGGTCATCAACACTTACACTTTTGTCCGATTCTTGCCTTTTTTGTATACTATTACTCAGGGTTTTGGGGTCCCGGAGTGATTTCCACGATTAACGAACCCTGGTGTGCGTTTACGTGTCGGTCATCAACACTCACAGTTTTGGCCGATTCTGGCCCATTTCGTGGACTATTACTCACTTTTTTGGGGCCCCGGAGTGATTTCCACGATTAACGAACCCTTGGGTGCGCTTACGGGTTGGTTATCAACATTCGCGGTTTTGTCGATTCTGACCCGTTTCGTGGACTATTACTCACCGTTTTGGGGCCCCAAAGCGATTTCCATGGTTGTTGAACCCCACGGTGCGCTTAAGTGTAGGTCATCAACAATCGGAGTTTGGGCCGATTCTGGCCCGTTTCTTGGACTATTACTTAGTTATGGGGGTCCCGAAATGACCACGGGTTGTGTTTACGTGTCGGTCAACAACCCTCACAATTTTGGCCAATTCTAACGTGTTTTGTGGACTATTACTCACTGTTTTCAGGTCCCGAAGTGATTTCCATAGTTGTTGAACCCCAAGGCGCGCTTACGTGTCGGTCATCAATACTCATAGTTTTGGCTGATTCTGGCCCGTATCATGGACTATTACTCACTTTTTTGGGCCCCCGGAGTAATTTCCACGATTAACGAACCACAGGGTGCATTTACGTGTCGGTCATCCAAACTCACAGTTTTGGCCGATTCTGGCCCGTTTCTTGGACTATTACTCTGTTTTTGGGTCTCGGCGTGATTTCCATGATTGACGAACACCGGGGTGCATTTATGTGTCGCTCATCAACACTCGCAGTTTTGGCCGATTCTGGCCCGTTTCGTGGAGTATTACGCACTGTTTTGGGGTATCGAAGTGATTTCAACGATTAACGAACCGCGGGGTGCGTTTACGTTTCGGTCATCAACACTTACACTTTTGTCCGATTCTTGCCTTTTTTGTATACTATTACTCACTGTTTTGGGGTCTCGGAGTGATTTCCACGATTAACGAACCCCGGCATGCGTTTACGTGTCGGTCATCAACACTCACAGTTTTGGCCGATTCTGGCCCATTTCGTGGACTATTACTCACTTTTTTGGGGCCCCGGAGTGATTTCCACGATTAACGAACCCTTGGGTGCGCTTACGGGTTGGTTATCAACACTCGCGGTTTTGTCGATTCTGACCCGTTTCGTGGACTGTTACTCACCGTTTTGGGGCCCGAAAGCGATTTCCATGGTTGTTGAACCCCAAGGTGCGCTTAAGTGTAGGTCATCAACAATCGCAGTTTGGGCCGATTCTGGCTCGTTTCTTGGACTATTACTTAGTTATGGGGGTCCCGAGATGACCCCGGGTTGTGTTTACGTGTCGGTCAGCAACACTCACAATTTTGGCCAATTCTAACGTGTTTTGTGGACTATTACTCACTGTTTTTAGGTCCCGAAGTGATTTCCATAGTTGTTGAACCCCAAGGCGCGCTTACGTGTCGGTCATCAATACTCATAGTTTTGGCTGATTCTGGCCCGTATCATGGACTATTACTCACTTTTTTGGGCCCCCAGAGTGATTTCCACGATTAACGAACCACGGGGTGCATTTACGTGTCGGTCATCCACACTCACAGTTTTGGCCGATTCAGGCCCGTTTCTTGGACTATTACTCTGTTTTTGGGTCTCGGCGTGATTTCCATGATTGACGAACACCGGGGTGCATTTATGTGTCCCTCATCAACACTCGCAGTTTTGGCCGATTCTGGCCCATTTCGTGGAGTATTACGCACTGTTTTGGGGTATCGAAGTGATTTCAACGATTAACTAACCGCGGGGTCCGTTTACATTTCGGTCATCAACACTTACATTTTTGTCAGACTCTTGCCTTTTTTGTATACTATTACTCACTGTTTTGGGGTCCCGGAGTGATTTCCACGATTAACGAACCCCGGCGTGCGTTTACGTGTCGGTCATCAACACTCACAGTTTTGGCCAATTCTGGCCCGTTTTGTGGACTATTACTCACTTTTTTGGGGCCCCGGAGTGATTTCCACGATTAACGAACCCTTGGGTGCGCTTACGGGTTGGTTATCAACACTCGCGGTTTTGTCGATTCTGACCCGTTTCGTGGACTGTTACTCACCGTTTTGGGGCCCCAAAGCGATTTCCATGGTTGTTGAACCCCAAGGTGCGCTTAAGTGTAGGTCATCAACAATCGCAGTTTGGGCCGATTCTGGCCCGTTTCTTCGACTATTACTTAGTTATGGGGTCCCGAAATGACCCCGGGTTGTGTTTACGTGTCGGTCAGCAACCCTCACAATTTTGGCCAATTCTAACGTGTTTTGTGGACTATTACTCACTTTTTTCAGGTCCCGAAGTGATTTCCATAGTTGTTGAACCCCAAGGCGCGCTTACGTGTCGGTCATCAATACTCATAGTTTTGGCTGATTCTGGCCCGTATCATGGACTATTACTCACTTTTTTGGGCCCCCGGAGTAATTTCCATGATTAACGAACCACGGGGTGCATTTACGTGTCGGTCATCCACACTCAAAGTTTTGGCCGATTCTGGCCCGTTTCTTGGACTATTACTCTGTTTTTGGGTCTCGGCGTGATTTCCATGATTGACGAACACCGGGGTGCATTTATGTGTCGCTCATCAACACTCGCAGTTTTGGCCGATTCTGGCCCGTTTCGTGGAGTATTAAGCACTGTTTTGGGGTATCGAAGTGATTTCAACGATTAACGAACCGCGGGGTGCGTTTACGTTTCGGTCATCAACACTTACACTTTTGTCCGATTCTTGCCTTTTTTGTATACTATTACTCACTGTTTTGGGGTCCCGGAGTGATTTCCACGATTAACGAACCCCGGCGTGCGTTTACGTGTCGGTCATCAACACTCACAGTTTTGGCCGATTCTGGCCCATTTCGTGGACTATTACTCACTTTTTTGGGGCCCCGGAGTGATTTCCACGATTAACGAACCCTTGGGTGCGCTTACGGGTTGGTTATCAACACTCGCGGTTTTGTCGATTCTGACCCGTTTCGTGGACTGTTACTCACCGTTTTGGGGCCCCAAAGCGATTTCCATGGTTGTTGAACCCCAAGGTGCGCTTAAGTGTAGGTCATCAACAATCGCAGTTTGGGTCGATTCTGGCCCGTTTCTTGGACTATTACTTAGTTATGGGGTCCCGAAATGACCCCGGGTTGTGTTTACGTGTCGGTCAGCAACCCTCACAATTTTGGCCAATTCTAACGTGTTTTGTGGACTATTACTCACTTTTTTCAGGTCCCGAAGTGATTTCCATAGTTGTTGAACCCCAAGGCGCGCTTACATGTCGGTCATCAATACTCATAGTTTTGGCTGATTCTGGCCCGTATCATGGACTATTACTCACTTTTTTGGGCCCCCGGAGTAATTTCCATGATTAACGAACCACGGGGTGCATTTACGTGTCGGTCATCCACACTCACAGTTTTGGCCGATTCTGGCCCGTTTCTTGGACTATTACTCTGTTTTTGGGTCTCGGCGTGATTTCCATGATTGACGAACACCGGGGTGCATTTATGTGTCGCTCATCAACACTCGCAGTTTTGGCCGATTCTGGCCCGTTTCGTGGAGTATTACGCACTGTTTTGGGGTATCGAAGTGATTTCAACGATTAACGAACCGCGGGGTGCGTTTACGTTTCGGTCATCAACACTCACACTTTTGTCCGATTCTTGCCTTTTTTGTATACTATTACTCAGTGTTTTGGGGTCCCGGAGTGATTTCCATGATTAACGAACCCCGACGTGCGTTTACGTGTCGGTCATCAACACTCACAGTTTTGGCCGATTCTGGCCCATTTCGTGGACTATTACTCACTTTTTTGGGGCCCCGGAGTGATTTCCACGATTAACGAACCCTTGGGTGCGCTTACGGGTTGGTTATCAACACTCGCGGTTTTGTCGATTCTGACCCGTTTCGTGGACTATTACTCACCGTTTTGGGGCCCCAAAGCGATTTCCATGGTTGTTGAACCCCAAGGTGCGCTTAAGTGTAGGTCATCAACAATCGGAGTTTGGGCCGATTCTGGCCGGTTCTTGGACTATTACTTAGTTATGGGGGTCCCGAAATGACCACGGGTTGTGTTTACGTGTCGGTCAACAACCCTCACAATTTTGGCCAATTCTAACGTGTTGTGTGGACTATTACTCACTGTTTTCAGGTCCCGAAGTGATTTCCATAGTTGTTGAACCCCAAGGCGCGCTTACGTGTCGGTCATCAATACTCATAGTTTTGGCTGATTCTGGCCCGTATCATGGACTATTACTCACTTTTTTGGGCCCCCGGAGTAATTTCCACGATTAACGAACCACAGGGTGCATTTACGTGTCGGTCATCCACACTCACAGTTTTGGCCGATTCTGGCCCGTTTCTTGGACTATTACTCTGTTTTTGGGTCTCGGCGTGATTTCCATGATTGACGAACACCGGGGTGCATTTATGTGTCGCTCATCAACACTCGCAGTTTTGGCCGATTCTGGCCCGTTTCGTGGAGTATTACGCACTGTTTTGGGGTATCGAAGTGATTTCAACGATTAACGAACCGCGGGGTGCGTTTACGTTTCGGTCATCAACACTTACACTTTTGTCCGATTCTTGCCTTTTTTGTATACTATTACTCAGTGTTTTGGGGTCCCGGAGTGATTTCCACGATTAACGAACCCCGGCGTGCGTTTACGTGTCGGTCATCAACACTCACAGTTTTGGCCGATTCTGGCCCATTTCGTGGACTATTACTCACTTTTTTGGGGCCCCGGAGTGATTTCCACGATTAACGAACCCTTGGGTGCGCTTACGGGTTGGTTATCAACACTCGCGGTTTTGTCGATTCTGACCCGTTTCGTGGACTATTACTCACCGTTTTGGGGCCCCAAAGCGATTTCCATGGTTGTTGAACCCCAAGGTGCGCTTAAGTGTAGGTCATCAACAATCGAAGTTTGGGCCGATTCTGGCCAGTTTCTTGGACTATTACTTAGTTATGGGGGTCCCGAAATGACCACGGGTTGTGTTTACGTGTCGGTCAACAACCCTCACAATTTTGGCCAATTCTAACGTGTTTTGTGGACTATTACTCACTGTTTTCAGGTCCCGAAGTGATTTCCATAGTTGTTGAACCCCAAGGCGCGCTTACGTGTCGGTCATCAATACTCATAGTTTTGGCTGATTCTGGCCCGTATCATGGACTATTACTCACTTTTTTGGGCCCCCGGAGTAATTTCCATGATTAACGAACCACGGGGTGCATTTACGTGTCGGTCATCCACACTCACAGTTTTGGCCGATTCTGGCCCGTTTCTTGGACTATTACTCTGTTTTTGGGTCTCGGCGTGATTTCCATGATTGACGAACACCGGGGTGCATTTATGTGTCGCTCATCAACACTCGCAGTTTTGGCCGATTCTGGCCCGTTTCGTGGAGTATTACGCACTGTTTTGGGGTATCGAAGTGATTTCAACGATTAACGAACCGCGGGGTGCGTTTACGTTTCGGTCATCAACACTTACACTTTTGTCCGATTCTTGCCTTTTTTGTATACTATTACTCAGTGTTTTGGGGTCCCGGAGTGATTTCCACGATTAACGAACCCCGGCGTGCGTTTACGTGTCGGTCATCAACACTCACAGTTTTGGCCGATTCTGGCCCATTTCGTGGACTTAGTTATGGGGGTCCCGAAATGACGACGGGTTGTGTTTACGTGTCGGTCAACAACCCTCACAATTTTGGCCAATTCTAACGTGTTTTGTGGACTATTACTCACTGTTTTCAGGTCCCGAAGTGATTTCCATAGTTGTTGAACCCCAAGGCGCGCTTACGTGTCGGTCATCAATACTCATAGTTTTGGCTGATTCTGGCCCGTATCATGGACTATTACTCACTTTTTTGGGCCCCCGGAGTAATTTCCACGATTAACGAACCACAGGGTGCATTTACGTGTCGGTCATCCACACTCACAGTTTTGGCCGATTCTGGCCCGTTTCTTGGACTATTACTCTGTTTTTGGGTCTCGGCGTGATTTCCATGATTGACGAACACCGGGGTGCATTTATGTGTCGCTCATCAACACTCGCAGTTTTGGCCGATTCTGGCCCGTTTCGTGGAGTATTACGCACTGTTTTGGGATATCGAAGTGATTTCAACGATTAACGAACCGCGGGGTGCGTTTACGTTTCGGTCATCAACACTTACACTTTTGTCCGATTCTTGCCTTTTTTGTATACTATTACTCACTGTTTTGGGGTCCCGGAGTGATTTCCACGATTAATGAACCCCTGCGTGCGTTTACGTGTCGGTCATCAACACTCACAGTTTTGGCCGATTCTGGCCCATTTCGTGGACTATTACTCACTTTTTTGGGGCCCCGGAGTGATTTCCACGATTAACGAACCCTTGGGTGCGCTTACGGGTTGGTTATCAACACTCGCGGTTTTGTCGATTCTGACCCGTTTCGTGGACTATTACTCACCGTTTTGGGGCCCCAAAGCGATTTCCATGGTTGTTGAACCCCAAGGTGCGCTTAAGTGTAGGTCATCAACAATCGCAGTTTGGGCCGATTCTGGCCCGTTTCTTGGACTATTACTTAGTTATGGGGGTCCCGAAATGACCCCGGGTTGTGTTTACGTGTCGGTCAACAACCCTCACAATTTTGGCCAATTCTAACGTGTTTTGTGGACTATTACTCACTGTTTTCAGGTCCCGAAATGATTTCCATAGTTGTTGAACCACAAGGCGCACTTACGTGTCGGTCATCAATACTCATAGTTTTGGCTGATTCTGGCCCGTATCATGGACTATTACTCACTTTTTTGGGCCCCCGGAGTAATTTCCATGATTAACGAACCACGGGGTGCATTTACGTGTCGGTCATCCACACTCACAGTTTTGGCCGATTCTGGCCCGTTTCTTGGACTATTACTCTGTTTTTGGGTCTCGGCGTGATTTCCATGATTGACGAACACCGGGGTGCATTTATGTGTCGCTCATCAACACTCGCAGTTTTGGCCGATTCTGGCCCGTTTCGTGGAGTATTACGCACTGTTTTGGGGTATCGAAGTGATTTCAACGATTAACGAACCGCGGGGTGCGTTTACGTTTCGGTCATCAACACTTACACTTTTGTCCGATTCTTGCCTTTTTTGTATACTATTACTCAGTGTTTTGGGGTCCCGGAGTGATTTCCACGATTAACGAACCCCGGCGTGCGTTTACGTGTCGGTCATCAACACTCACAGTTTTGGCCGATTCTGGCCCATTTCGTGGACTATTACTCACTTTTTTGGGGCCCCGGAGTGATTTCCACGATTAACGAACCCTTGGGTGCGCTTACGGGTTGGTTATCAACACTCGCGGTTTTGTCGATTCTGACCCGTTTCGTGGACTATTACTCACCGTTTTGGGGCCCCAAAGCGATTTCCATGGTTGTTGAACCCCAAGGTGCGCTTAAGTGTAGGTCATCAACAATCGGAGTTTGGGCCGATTCTGGCCCGGTTCTTGGACTATTACTTAGTTATGGGGGTCCCGAAATGACCACGGGTTGTGTTTACGTGTCGGTCAACAACCCTCACAATTTTGGCCAATTCTAACGTGTTTTGTGGACTATTACTCACTGTTTTCAGGTCCCGAAGTGATTTCCATAGTTGTTGAACCCCAAGGCGCGCTTACGTGTCGGTCATCAATACTCATAGTTTTGGCTGATTCTGGCCCGTATCATGGACTATTACTCACTTTTTTGGGCCCCCGGAGTAATTTCCACGATTAACGAACCACAGGGTGCATTTACGTGTCGGTCATCCACACTCACAGTTTTGGCCGATTCTGGCCCGTTTCTTGGACTATTACTCTGTTTTTGGGTCTCGGCGTGATTTCCATGATTAACGAACACCGGGGTGCATTTATGTGTCGCTCATCAACACTCGCAGTTTTGGCCGATTCTGGCCCGTTTCGTGGAGTATTACGCACTGTTTTGGGGTATCGAAGTGATTTCAACGATTAACGAACCGCGGGGTGCGTTTACGTTTCGGTCATCAACACTTACACTTTTGTCCGATTCTTGCCTTTTTTGTATACTATTACTCAGTGTTTTGGGGTCCCGGAGTGATTTCCACGATTAACGAACCCCGGCATGCGTTTACATGTCGGTCATCAACACTCACAGTTTTGGCCGATTCTGGCCCATTTCGTGGACTATTACTCACTTTTTTGGGGCCCCGGAGTGATTTCCACGATTAACGAACCCTTGGGTGCGCTTACGGGTTGGTTATCAACACTCGCGGTTTTGTCGATTCTGACCCGTTTCGTTGACTATTACTCACCGTTTTGGGGCCCCAAATCGATTTCCATGGTTGATGAACCCCAAGGTGCGCTTAATTGTAGGTCATCAACAATCGGAGTTTGGGCCGATTCTGGCCCGTTTCTTGGACTATTACTTAGTTATGGGGGTCCCGAAATGACGACGGGTTGTGTTTACGTGTCGGTCAACAACCCTCACAATTTTGGCCAATTCTAACGTGTTTTGTGGACTATTACTCACTGTTTTCAGGTCCCGAAGTGATTTCCATAGTTGTTGAACCCCAAGGCGCGCTTACGTGTCGGTCATCAATACTCATAGTTTTGGCTGATTCTGGCCCGTATCATGGACTATTACTCACTTTTTTGGGCCCCCGGAGTAATTTCCACAATTAACGAACCACAGGGTGCATTTACGTGTCGGTCATCCACACTCACAGTTTTGGCCGATTCTGGCCCGTTTCTTGGACTATTACTCTGTTTTTGGGTCTCGGCGTGATTTCCATGATTGACGAACACCGGGGTGCATTTATGTGTCGCTCATCAACACTCGCAGTTTTGGCCGATTCTGGACCGTTTCGTGGAGTATTACGCACTGTTTTGGGGTATCGAAGTGATTTCAACGATTAACGAACCGCGGGGTGCGTTTACGTTTCGGTCATCAACACTTACACTTTTGTCCGATTCTTGCCTTTTTTGTATACTATTACTCACTGTTTTGGGGTCCCGGAGTGATTTCCACGATTAACGAACCCCGGCATGCGTTTACGTGTCGGTCATCAACACTCATAGTTTTGGCCGATTCTGGCCCATTTCGTGGACTATTACTCACTTTTTTGGGGCCCCGGAGTGATTTCCACGATTAACGAACCCTTGGGTGCGCTTACGGGTTGGTTATCAACACTCGCGGTTTTGTCGATTCTGACCCGTTTCGTGGACTATTACTCACCGTTTTGGGGCCCCAAAGCGATTTCCATGGTTGTTGAACCCCAAGGTGCGCTTAAGTGTAGGTCATCAACAATCGGAGTTTGGGCCGATTCTGGCCCGTTTCTTGGACTATTACTTAGTTATGGGGGTCCCGAAATGACCACGGGTTGTGTTTACGTGTCGGTCAACAACCCTCACAATTTTGGCCAATTCTAACGTGTTTTGTGGACTATTACTCACTGTTTTCAGGTCCCGAAATGATTTCCATAGTTGTTGAACCACAAGGCGCACTTACGTGTCGGTCATCAATACTCATAGTTTTGGCTGATTCTGGCCCGTATCATGGACTATTACTCACTTTTTTGGGCCCCCGGAGTAATTTCCATGATTAACGAACCACGGGGTGCATTTACGTGTCGGTCATCCACACTCACAGTTTTGGCCGATTCTGGCCCGTTTCTTGGACTATTACTCTGTTTTTGGGTCTCGGCGTGATTTCCATGATTGACGAACACCGGGGTGCATTTATGTGTCGCTCATCAACACTCGCAGTTTTGGCCGATTCTGGCCCGTTTCGTGGAGTATTACGCACTGTTTTGGGGTATCGAAGTGATTTCAACGATTAACGAACCGCGGGGTGCGTTTACGTTTCGGTCATCAACACTTACACTTTTGTCCGATTCTTGCCTTTTTTGTATACTATTACTCAGTGTTTTGGGGTCCCGGAGTGATTTCCACGATTAACGAACCCCGGCGTGCGTTTACGTGTCGGTCATCAACACTCACAGTTTTGGCCGATTCTGGCCCATTTCGTGGACTATTACTCACTTTTTTGGGGCCCCGGAGTGATTTCCACGATTAACGAACCCTTGGGTGCGCTTACGGGTTGGTTATCAACACTCGCGGTTTTGTCGATTCTGACCCGTTTCGTGGACTATTACTCACCGTTTTGGGGCCCCAAAGCGATTTCCATGGTTGTTGAACCCCAAGGTGCGCTTAAGTGTAGGTCATCAACAATCGCAGTTTGGGCCGATTCTGGCCCGTTTCTTGGACTATTACTTAGTTATAGGGGTCCCGAAATGACGACGGGTTGTGTTTACGTGTCGGTCAACAACCCTCACAATTTTGGCCAATTCTAACGTGTTTTGTGGACTATTACTCACTGTTTTCAGGTCCCGAAGTGATTTCCATAGTTGTTGAACCCCAAGGCGCGCTTACGTGTCGGTCATCAATACTCATAGTTTTGGCTGATTCTGGCCCGTATCATGGACTATTACTCACTTTTTTGGGCCCCCGGAGTAATTTCCACGATTAACGAACCACAGGGTGCATTTACGTGTCGGTCATCCACACTCACAGTTTTGGCCGATTCTGGCCCGTTTCTTGGACTATTACTCTGTTTTTGGGTCTCGGCGTGATTTCCATGATTGACGAACACCGGGGTGCATTTATGTGTCGCTCATTAACACTCGCAGTTTTGGCCGATTCTGGACCGTTTCGTGGAGTATTACGCACTGTTTTGGGGTATCGAAGTGATTTCAACGATTAACGAACCGCGGGGTGCGTTTACGTTTCGGTCATCAACACTTACACTTTTGTCCGATTCTTGCCTTTTTTGTATACTATTACTCACTGTTTTGGGGTCCCGGAGTGATTTCCACGATTAACGAACCCCGGCATGCGTTTACGTGTCGGTCATCAACACTCACAGTTTTGGCCGATTCTGGCCCATTTCGTGGACTATTACTCACTTTTTTGGGGCCCCGGAGTGATTTCCACGATTAACGAACCCTTGGGTGCGCTTACGGGTTGGTTATCAACACTCGCGGTTTTGTCGATTCTGACCCGTTTCGTGGACTATTACTCACCGTTTTGGGGCCCCAAAGCGATTTCCATGGTTGTTGAACCCCAAGGTGCGCTTAAGTGTAGGTCATCAACAATCGGAGTTTGGGCCGATTCTGGCCCGTTTCCTGGACTATTACTTAGTTATGGGGGTCCCGAAATGACCACGGGTTGTGTTTACGTGTCGGTCAACAACCCTCACAATTTTGGCCAATTCTAACGTGTTTTGTGGACTATTACTCACTGTTTTCAGGTCCCGAAGTGATTTCCATAGTTGTTGAACCCCAAGGCGCGCTTACGTGTCGGTCATCAATACTCATAGTTTTGGCTGATTCTGGCCCGTATCATGGACTATTACTCACTTTTTTGGGCCCCCGGAGTAATTTCCACGATTAACGAACCACAGGGTGCATTTACGTGTCGGTCATCCACACTCACAGTTTTGGCCGATTCTGGCCCGTTTCTTGGACTATTACTCTGTTTTTGGGTCTCGGCGTGATTTCCATGATTGACGAACACCGGGGTGCATTTATGTGTCGCTCATCAACACTCACAGTTTTGGCCGATTCTGGCCCGTTTCGTGGAGTATTACGCACTATTTTGGGGTATCGAAGTGATTTCAACGATTAACGAACCGCGGGGTGCGTTTACGTTTCGGTCATCAACACTTACACTTTTGTCCGATTCTTGCCTTTTTTGTATACTATTACTCACTGTTTTGGGGTCCCGGAGTGATTTCCACGATTAACGAACCCCGGCATGCGTTTACGTGTCGGTCATCAACACTCACAGTTTTGGCCGATTCTGGCCCATTTCGTGGACTATTACTCACTTTTTTGGGGCCCCGGAGTGATTTCCACGATTAACGAACCCTTGGGT
Organism: Triticum aestivum; assembly: GCF_018294505.1. Taxonomy (NCBI): domain Eukaryota; kingdom Viridiplantae; phylum Streptophyta; class Magnoliopsida; order Poales; family Poaceae; genus Triticum; species Triticum aestivum. The sequence goes on from NC_057813.1 coordinate 704,248,415, forward strand.
GCGCTTACGGGTTGGTTATCAACACTCGCGGTTTTGTCGATTCTGACCCGTTTCGTGGACTATTACTCACCGTTTTGGGGCCCCAAAGCGATTTCCATGGTTGTTGAACCCCAAGGTGCGCTTAAGTGTAGGTCATCAACAATCGGAGTTTGGGCCGATTCTGGCCCGTTTCTTGGACTATTACTTAGTTATGGGGGTCCCGAAATGACCACGGGTTGTGTTTACGTGTCGGTCAACAACCCTCACAATTTTGGCCAATTCTAACGTGTTTTGTGGACTATTACTCACTGTTTTCAGGTCCCGAAATGATTTCCATAGTTGTTGAACCACAAGGCGCACTTACGTGTCGGTCATCAATACTCATAGTTTTGGCTGATTCTGGCCCGTATCATGGACTATTACTCACTTTTTTGGGCCCCCGGAGTAATTTCCATGATTAACGAACCACGGGGTGCATTTACGTGTCGGTCATCCACACTCACAGTTTTGGCCGATTCTGGCCCGTTTCTTGGACTATTACTCTGTTTTTGGGTCTCGGCGTGATTTCCATGATTGACGAACACCGGGGTGCATTTATGTGTCGCTCATCAACACTCGCAGTTTTGGCCGATTCTGGCCCGTTTCGTGGAGTATTACGCACTGTTTTGGGGTATCGAAGTGATTTCAACGATTAACGAACCGCGGGGTGCGTTTACGTTTCGGTCATCAACACTTACACTTTTGTCCGATTCTTGCCTTTTTTGTATACTATTACTCACTGTTTTGGGGTCCCGGAGTGATTTCCACGATTAACGAACCCCGGCGTGCGTTTACGTGTCGGTCATCAACACTCACAGTTTTGGCCGATTCTGGCCCATTTCGTGGACTATTACTCACTTTTTTGGGGCCCCGGAGTGATTTCCACGATTAACGAACCCTTGGGTGCGCTTACGGGTTGGTTATCAACACTCGCGGTTTTGTCGATTCTGACCCGTTTCGTGGACTATTACTCACCGTTTTGGGGCCCCAAAGCGATTTCCATGGTTGTTGAACCCCAAGGTGCGCTTAAGTGTAGGTCATCAACAATCGCAGTTTGGGCCGATTCTGGCCCGTTTCTTGGACTATTACTTAGTTATGGGGGTCCCGAAATGACCCCGGGTTGTGTTTACGTGTCGGTCAACAACCCTCACAATTTTGGCCAATTCTAACGTGTTTTGTGGACTATTACTCACTGTTTTCAGGTCCCGAAGTGATTTCCATAGTTGTTGAACCCCAAGGCGCGCTTACGTGTCGGTCATCAATACTCATAGTTTTGGCTGATTCTGGCCCGTATCATGGACTATTACTCACTTTTTTGGGCCCCCGGAGTAATTTCCATGATTAACGAACCACGGGGTGCATTTACGTGTCGGTCATCCACACTCACAGTTTTGGCCGATTCTGGCCCGTTTCTTGGACTATTACTCTGTTTTTGGGTCTCGGCGTGATTTCCATGATTGACGAACACCGGGGTGCATTTATGTGTCGCTCATCAACACTCGCAGTTTTGGCCGATTCTGGCCCGTTTCGTGGAGTATTACGCACTGTTTTGGGGTATCGAAGTGATTTCAACGATTAACGAACCGCGGGGTGCGTTTACGTTTCGGTCATCAACACTTACACTTTTGTCCGATTCTTGCCTTTTTTGTATACTATTACTCAGTGTTTTGGGGTCCCGGAGTGATTTCCACGATTAACGAACCCCGGCGTGCGTTTACGTGTCGGTCATCAACACTCACAGTTTTGGCCGATTCTGGCCCATTTCGTGGACTTAGTTATGGGGGTCCCGAAATGACGACGGGTTGTGTTTACGTGTCGGTCAACAACCCTCACAATTTTGGCCAATTCTAACGTGTTTTGTGGACTATTACTCACTGTTTTCAGGTCCCGAAGTGATTTCCATAGTTGTTGAACCCCAAGGCGCGCTTACGTGTCGGTCATCAATACTCATAGTTTTGGCTGATTCTGGCCCGTATCATGGACTATTACTCACTTTTTTGGGCCCCCGGAGTAATTTCCACGATTAACGAACCACAGGGTGCATTTACGTGTCGGTCATCCACACTCACAGTTTTGGCCGATTCTGGCCCGTTTCTTGGACTATTACTCTGTTTTTGGGTCTCGGCGTGATTTCCATGATTGACGAACACCGGGGTGCATTTATGTGTCGCTCATCAACACTCGCAGTTTTGGCCGATTCTGGCCCGTTTCGTGGAGTATTACGCACTGTTTTGGGGTATCGAAGTGATTTCAACGATTAAGGAACCGCGGGGTGCGTTTACATTTCGGTCATCAACACTTACACTTTTGTCCGATTCTTGCCTTTTTTGTATACTATTACTCACTGTTTTGGGGTCCCGGAGTGATTTCCACGATTAACGAACCCCAACATGCGTTTACGTGTCGGTCATCAACACTCACAGTTTTGGCCGATTCTGGCCCATTTCGTGGACTATTACTAACTTCTTTGGGGCCCCGGAGTGATTTCCACGATTAACGAACCCTTGGGTGTGCTTACGGGTTGGTTATCAACACTCGCGGTTTTGTCGATTCTGACCCGTTTCGTGGACTATTACTCACCGTTTTGGGGCCCCAAAGCGATTTCCATGGTTGTTGAACCCCAAGGTGCGCTTAAGTGTAGGTCATCAACAATCGCAGTTTGGGCCGATTCTGGCCCGTTTCTTGGACTATTACTTAGTTATGGGGGTCCCGAAATGACCCCGGTTTGTGTTTACGTGTCGGTCAACAACCCTCACATTTTTGGCCAATTCTAACGTGTTTTGTGGACTATTACTCACTGTTTTCAGGTCCCGAAGTGATTTCCATAGTTGTTGAACCCCAAGGTGCGCTTACGTGTCGGTCATCAATACTCATAGTTTTGGCTGATTCTGGCCCGTATCATGGACTATTACTCACTTTTTTGGGCCCCCGCAGTGATTTCCACGATTAACGAACCACGGGGTGCATTTACGTGTCGGTCATCCACACTCACAGTTTTGGCCGATTCTGGCCCGTTTCTTGGACTATTACTCTGTTTTTGGGTCTCGGCGTGATTTCCATGATTGACGAACACCGGGGTGCATTTATGTGTCGCTCATCAACACTCGCAGTTTTGGCCGATTCTGGCCCGTTTCGTGGAGTATTACGCACTGTTTTGGGATATCGAAGTGATTTCAACGATTAACGAACCGCGGGGTGCGTTTACGTTTCGGTCATCAACACTTACACTTTTGTCCGATTCTTGCCTTTTTTGTATACTATTACTCACTGTTTTGGGGTCCCGGAGTGATTTCCACGATTAACGAACCCCTGCGTGCGTTTACGTGTCGGTCATCAACACTCACAGTTTTGGCCGATTCTGGCCCATTTCGTGGACTATTACTCACTTTTTTGGGGCCCCGGAGTGATTTCCACGATTAACGAACCCTTGGGTGCGCTTACGGGTTGGTATTCAACACTCGCGGTTTTGTCGATTCTGACCCGTTTCGTGGACTATTACTCACCGTTTTGGGGCCCCAAAGCGATTTCCATGGTTGTTGAACCCCAAGGTGTGCTTAAGTGTAGGTCATCAACAATCGGAGTTTGGGCCGATTCTGGCCCGTTTCTTGGACTATTACTTGGTTATGGGGGTCCCGAAATGACCACGGGTTGTGTTTACGTGTCGGTCAACAACCCTCACAATTTTGGCCAATTCTAACATGTTTCGTGGACTATTACCCACTGTTTTCAGGTCCCGAAGTGATTTCCATAGTTGTTGAACCCCAAGGCGCGCTTACGTGTCGGTCATCAATACTCATAGTTTTGGCTGATTCTGGCCCGTATCATGGACTATTACTCACTTTTTTGGGCCCCCGGAGTAATTTCCACGATTAACAAACCACAGGGTGCATTTACGTGTCGGTCATCCACACTCACAGTTTTGGCCGATTCTGGCCCGTTTCTTGGACTATTACTCTGTTTTTGGGTCTCGGCGTGATTTCCATGATTGACGAACACCGGGGTGCATTTATGTGTCGCTCATCAACACTCGCAGTTTTGGCCGATTCTGGCCCGTTTCGTGGAGTATTACGCACTGTTTTGGGGTATCGAAGTGATTTCAACGATTAACGAACCGCGGGGTGCGTTTACGTTTCGGTCATCAACACTTACACTTTTGTCCGATTCTTGCCTTTTTTGTATACTATTACTCACTGTTTTGGGGTCCCGGAGTGATTTCCACGATTAACGAACCCCGGCATGCGTTTACGTGTCGGTCATCAACACTCACAGTTTTGGCCGATTCTGGCCCATTTCGTGGACTATTACTCACTTTTTTGGGGCCCCGGAGTGATTTCCACGATTAACGAACCCTTGGGTGCGCTTACGGGTTGGTTATCAACACTCGCGGTTTTGTCGATTCTGACCCGTTTCGTGGACTATTACTCACCGTTTTGGGGCCCCAAAGCGATTTCCATGGTTGTTGAACCCCAAGGTGTGCTTAAGTGTAGGTCATCAACAATCGGAGTTTGGGCCGATTCTGGCCCGTTTCTTGGACTATTACTTGGTTATGGGGGTCCCGAAATGACCACGGGTTGTGTTTACGTGTCGGTCAACAACCCTCACAATTTTGGCCAATTCTAACGTGTTTCGTGGACTATTACTCACTGTTTTCAGGTCCCGAAGTGATTTCCATAGTTGTTGAACCCCAAGGCGCGCTTACGTGTCGGTCATCAATACTGATAGTTTTGGCTGATTCTGGCCCGTATCATGGACTATTACTCACTTTTTTGGGCCCCCGGAGTAATTTCCATGATTAACGAACCACGGGGTGCATTTACGTGTCGGTCATCCACACTCACAGTTTTGGCCGATTCTGGCCCGTTTCTTGGACTATTACTCTGTTTTTGGGTCTCGGCGTGATTTCCATGATTGACGAACACCGGGGTGCATTTATGTGTCGCTCATCAACACTCGCAGTTTTGGCCGATTCTGGCCCGTTTCGTGGAGTATTACGCACTGTTTTGGGGTATCGAAGTGATTTCAACGATTAACGAACCGCGGGGTGCGTTTACGTTTCGGTCATCAACACTTACACTTTTGTCCGATTCTTGCCTTTTTTGTATACTATTACTCAGTGTTTTGGGGTCCCGGAGTGATTTCCAGGATTAGTGAACCCCGGCGTGCGTTTACGTGTCGGTCATCAACACTCACAGTTTTGGCCGATTCTGGCCCATTTCATGGACTATTACTCACTTTTTTGGGGCCCCGGAGTGATTTCCACGATTAACGAACCCTTGGGTGCGCTTACGGGTTGGTTATCAACACTCGCGGTTTTGTCGATTCTGACCCGTTTCGTGGACTATTACTCACCGTTTTGGGGCCCCAAAGCGATTTCCATGGTTGTTGAACCGCAAGGTGCGCTTAAGTGTAGGTCATCAACAATCGGAGTTTGGGCCGATTCTGGCCCGTTTCTTGGACTATTACTTAGTTATGGGGGTCCCGAAATGACCACGGGTTGTGTTTACGTGTCGGTCAACAACCCTCACAATTTTGGCCAATTCTAACGTGTTTTGTGGACTATTACTCACTGTTTTCAGGTCCCGAAGTGATTTCCATAGTTGTTGAACCCCAAGGCGCGCTTACGTGTCGGTCATCAATACTCATAGTTTTGGCTGATTCTGGCCCGTATCATGGACTATTACTCACTTTTTTGGGCCCCCGGAGTAATTTCCACGATTAACGAACCACAGGGTGCATTTACGTGTCGGTCATCCACACTCACAGTTTTGGCCGATTCTGGCCCGTTTCTTGGACTATTACTCTGTTTTTGGGTCTCGGCGTGATTTCCATGATTGACGAACACCGGGATGCATTTATGTGTCGCTCATCAACACTCACAGTTTTGGCCGATTCTGGCCCGTTTCGTGGAGTATTACGCACTGTTTTGGGGTATCGAAGTGATTTCAACGATTAACGAACCGCGGGGTGCGTTTACGTTTCGGTCATCAACACTTACACTTTTGTCCGATTCTTGCCTTTTTTGTATACTATTACTCACTGTTTTGGGGTCCCGGAGTGATTTCCACGATTAACGAACCCCGGCATGCGTTTACGTGTCGGTCATCAACACTCACAGTTTTGGCCGATTCTGGCCCATTTCGTGGACTATTACTCACTTTTTTGGGGCCCCGGAGTGATTTCCACGATTAACGAACCCTTGGGTGCGCTTACGGGTTGGTTATCAACACTCGCGGTTTTGTCGATTCTGACCCGTTTCGTGGACTATTACTCACCGTTTTGGGGCCCCAAAGCGATTTCCATGGTTGTTGAACCCCAAGGTGCGCTTAAGTGTAGGTCATCAACAATCGCAGTTTGGGCGGATTCTGGCTCGTTTCTTGGACTATTACTTAGTTATGGGGGTCCCGAAATGACCCCGGGTTGTGTTTACGTGTCGGTCAGCAACACTCACAATTTTGGCCAATTCTAACGTGTTTTGTGGACTATTACTCACTGTTTTTAGGTCCCGAAGTGATTTCCATAGTTGTTGAACCCCAAGGCGCGCTTACGTGTCGGTCATCAATACTCATAGTTTTGGCTGATTCTGGCCCGTATCATGGACTATTACTCACTTTTTTGGGCCCCCAGAGTGATTTCCACGATTAACGAACCACGGGGTGCATTTACGTGTCGGTCATCCACACTCACAGTTTTGGCCGATTCTGGCCCGTTTCTTGGACTATTACTCTGTTTTTGGGTCTCGGCGTGATTTCCATGATTGACGAACACCGGGGTGCATTTATGTGTCACTCATCAACACTCGCAGTTTTGGCCGATTCTGGCCCATTTCGTGGAGTATTACGCACTGTTTTGGGGTATCGAAGTGATTTCAACGATTAACTAACCGCGGGGTCCGTTTACATTTCGGTCATCAACACTTACATTTTTGTCAGATTCTTGCCTTTTTTGTATACTATTACTCACTGTTTTGGGGTCCCGGAGTGATTTCCACGATTAACGAACCCCGGCGTGCGTTTACGTGTCGGTCATCAACACTCACAGTTTTGGCCAATTCTGGCCCGTTTTGTGGACTATTACTCACTTTTTTGGGGCCCCGGAGTGATTTCCACGATTAACGAACCCTTGGGTGCGCTTACGGGTTGGTTATCAACACTCGTGGTTTTGTCGATTCTGACCCGTTTCGTGGACTGTTACTCACCGTTTTGGGGCCCCAAAGCGATTTCCATGGTTGTTGAACCCCAAGGTGCGCTTAAGTGTAGGTCATCAACAATCGCAGTTTGGGCCGATTCTGGCCCGTTTCTTGGACTATTACTTAGTTATGGGGTCCCGAAATGACCCCGGGTTGTGTTTACGTGTCGGTCAGCAACCCTCACAATTTTGGCCAATTCTAACGTGTTTTGTGGACTATTACTCACTTTTTTCAGGTCTCGAAGTGATTTCCATAGTTGTTGAACCCCAAGGCGCGCTTACGTGTCGGTCATCAATACTCATAGTTTTGGCTGATTCTGGCCCGTATCATGGACTATTACTCACTTTTTTGGGCCCCCGGAGTAATTTCCACGATTAACGAACCACGGGGTGCATTTACGTGTCGGTCATCCACACTCACAGTTTTGGCCGATTCTGGCCCGTTTCTTGGACTATTACTCTGTTTTTGGGTCTCGGCGTGATTTCCATGATTGACGAACACCGGGGTGCATTTATGTGTCGCTCATCAACACTCGCAGTTTTGGCCGATTCTGGCCCGTTTCGTGGAGTATTACGCACTGTTTTGGGGTATCGAAGTGATTTCAACGATTAACGAACCGCGGGGTGCGTTTACGTTTCGGTCATCAACACTTACACTTTTGTCCGATTCTTGCCTTTTTTGTATACTATTACTCAGTGTTTTGGGGTCCCGGAGTGATTTCCACGATTAACGAACCCCGGCGTGCGTTTACGTGTCGGTCATCAACACTCACAGTTTTGGCCGATTCTGGCCCATTTCGTGGACTTAGTTATGGGGGTCCCGAAATGACGACGGGTTGTGTTTACGTGTCGGTCAACAACCCTCACAATTTTGGCCAATTCTAACGTGTTTTGTGGACTATTACTCACTGTTTTCAGGTCCCGAAGTGATTTCCATAGTTGTTGAACCCCAAGGCGCGCTTACGTGTCGGTCATCAATACTCATAGTTTTGGCTGATTCTGGCCCGTATCATGGACTATTACTCACTTTTTTGGGCCCCCGGAGTAATTTCCACGATTAACGAACCACAGGGTGCATTTACGTGTCGGTCATCCACACTCACAGTTTTGGCCGATTCTGGCCCGTTTCTTGGACTATTACTCTGTTTTTGGGTCTCGGCGTGATTTCCATGATTGACGAACACCGGGGTGCATTTATGTGTCGCTCATCAACACTCGCAGTTTTGGCCGATTCTGGCCCGTTTCGTGGAGTATTACGCACTGTTTTGGGGTATCGAAGTGATTTCAACGATTAAGGAACCGCGGGGTGCGTTTACATTTCGGTCATCAACACTTACACTTTTGTCCGATTCTTGCCTTTTTTGTATACTATTACTCACTGTTTTGGGGTCCCGGAGTGATTTCCACGATTAACGAACCCCAACATGCGTTTACGTGTCGGTCATCAACACTCACAGTTTTGGCCGATTCTGGCCCATTTCGTGGACTATTACTAACTTCTTTGGGGCCCCGGAGTGATTTCCACGATTAACGAACCCTTGGGTGTGCTTACGGGTTGGTTATCAACACTCGCGGTTTTGTCGATTCTGACCCGTTTCGTGGACTATTACTCACCGTTTTGGGGCCCCAAAGCGATTTCCATGGTTGTTGAACCCCAAGGTGCGCTTAAGTGTAGGTCATCAACAATCGCAGTTTGGGCCGATTCTGGCCCGTTTCTTGGACTATTACTTAGTTATGGGGGTCCCGAAATGACCCCGGTTTGTGTTTACGTGTCGGTCAACAACCCTCACATTTTTGGCCAATTCTAACGTGTTTTGTGGACTATTACTCACTGTTTTCAGGTCCCGAAGTGATTTCCATAGTTGTTGAACCCCAAGGTGCGCTTACGTGTCGGTCATCAATACTCATAGTTTTGGCTGATTCTGGCCCGTATCATGGACTATTACTCACTTTTTTGGGCCCCCGAAGTGATTTCCACGATTAACGAACCACGGGGTGCATTTACGTGTCGGTCATCCACACTCACAGTTTTGGCCGATTCTGGCCCGTTTCTTGGACTATTACTCTGTTTTTGGGTCTCGGCGTGATTTCCATGATTGACGAACACCGGGGTGCATTTATGTGTCGCTCATCAACACTCGCAGTTTTGGCCGATTCTGGCCCGTTTCGTGGAGTATTACGCACTGTTTTGGGATATCGAAGTGATTTCAACGATTAACGAACCGCGGGGTGCATTTACGTTTCGGTCATCAACACTTACACTTTTGTCCGATTCTTGCCTTTTTTGTATACTATTACTCACTGTTTTGGGGTCCCGGAGTGATTTCCACGATTAACGAACCCCTGCTGCATTTACGTGTCGGTCATCAACACTCACAGTTTTGGCCGATTCTGGCCCATTTCGTGGACTATTACTCACTTTTTTGGGGCCCCGGAGTGATTTCCACGATTAACGAACCCTTGGGTGCGCTTACGGGTTGGTTATCAACACTCGCGGTTTTGTCGATTCTGACCCGTTTCGTGGACTATTACTCACCGTTTTGGGGCCCCAAAGCGATTTCCATGGTTGTTGAACCCCAAGGTGCGCTTAAGTGTAGGTCATCAACAATCGGAGTTTGGGCCGATTCTGGCCCGTTTCCTGGACTATTACTTAGTTATGGGGGTCCCGAAATGACCACGGGTTGTGTTTACGTGTCGGTCAACAACCCTCACAATTTTGGCCAATTCTAACGTGTTTTGTGGACTATTACTCACTGTTTTCAGGTCCCGAAGTGATTTCCATAGTTGTTGAACCCCAAGGCGCGCTTACGTGTCGGTCATCAATACTCATAGTTTTGGCTGATTCTGGCCCGTATCATGGACTATTACTCACTTTTTTGGGCCCCCGGAGTAATTTCCACGATTAACGAACCACGGGGTGCATTTACGTGTCGGTCATCCACACTCACAGTTTTGGCCGATTCTGGCCCGTTTCTTGGACTATTACTCTGTTTTTGGGTCTCGGCGTGATTTCCATGATTGACGAACACCGGGGTGCATTTATGTGTCGCTCATCAACACTCGCAGTTTTGGCCGATTCTGGCCCGTTTCGTGGAGAATTACGCACTGTTTTGGGATATCGAAGTGATTTCAACGATTAACGAACCGCGGGGTGCGTTTACGTTTCGGTCATCAACACTTACACTTTTGTCCGATTCTTGCCTTTTTTGTATACTATTACTCACTGTTTTGGGGTCCCGGAGTGATTTCCACGATTAACGAACCCCTGCTGCGTTTACGTGTCGGTCATCAACACTCACAGTTTTGGCCGATTCTGGCCCATTTCGTGGACTATTACTCACTTTTTTGGGGCCCCGGAGTGATTTCCACGATTAACGAACCCTTGGGTGCGCTTACGGGTTGGTTATCAACACTCGCGGTTTTGTCGATTCTGACCCGTTTCGTGGACTATTACTCACCGTTTTGGGGCCCCAAAGCGATTTCCATGGTTGTTGAACCGCAAGGTGCACTTAAGTGTAGGTCATCAACAATCGGAGTTTGGGCCGATTCTGGCCCGTTTCTTGGGCTATTACTTAGTTATGGGGGTCCCGAAATGACCACGGGTTGTGTTTACGTGTCGGTCAACAACCCTCACAATTTTGGCCAATTCTAACGTGTTTTGTGGACTATTACTCACTATTTTCAGGTCCCGAAGTGATTTCCATAGTTGTTGAACCCCAAGGCGCGCTTACGTGTCGGTCATCAATACTCATAGTTTTGGCTGATTCTGGCCCGTATCATGGACTATTACTCACTTTTTTGGGCCCCCGGAGTAATTTCCACGATTAACGAACCACAGGGTGCATTTACGTGTCGGTCATCCACACTCACAGTTTTGGCCGATTCTGGCCCGTTTCTTGGACTATTACTCTGTTTTTGGGTCTCGGCGTGATTTCCATGATTGACGAACACCGGGGTGCATTTATGTGTCGCTCATCAACACTCACAGTTTTGGCCGATTCTGGCCCGTTTCGTGGAGTATTACGCACTGTTTTGGGGTATCGAAGTGATTTCAATGATTAACGAACCGCGGGGTGCGTTTACGTTTCGGTCATCAACACTTACACTTTTGTCCGATTCTTGCCTTTTTTGTATACTATTACTCACTGTTTTGGGGTCCCGGAGTGATTTCCACGATTAACGAACCCCGGCATGCGTTTACGTGTCGGTCATCAACACTCACAGTTTTGGCCGATTCTGGCCCATTTCGTGGACTATTACTCACTTTTTTGGGGCCCCGGAGTGATTTCCACGATTAACGAACCCTTGGGTGCGCTTACGGGTTGGTTATCAACACTCGCGGTTTTGTCGATTCTGACCGGTTTCATGGACTATTACTCACCGTTTTGGGGCCCCAAAGCGATTTCCATGGTTGTTGAACCGCAAGGTGCGCTTAAGTGTAGGTCATCAACAATCGGAGTTTGGGCCGATTCTGGCCCGTTTCTTGGACTATTACTTAGTTATGGGGGTCCCGAAATGACCACGGGTTGTAATTACGTGTCGGTCAACAACCCTCACAATTTTGGCCAATTCTAACGTGTTTTGTGGACTATTACTCACTGTTTTCAGGTCCCGAAGTGATTTCCATAGTTGTTGAACCCCAAGGCGCGCTTACGTGTCGGTCATCAATACTCATAGTTTTGGCTGATTCTGGCCCGTATCATGGACTATTACTCACTTTTTTGGGCCCCCGGAGTAATTTCCACGATTAACGAACCACAGGGTGCATTTACGTGTCGGTCATCCACACTCACAGTTTTGGCCGATTCTGGCCCGTTTCTTGGACTATTACTCTGTTTTTGGGTCTCGGCGTGATTTCCATGATTGACGAACACCGGGGTGCATTTATGTGTCGCTCATCAACACTCACAGTTTTGGCCGATTCTGGCCCGTTTCGTGGAGTATTACGCACTGTTTTGGGGTATCGAAGTGATTTCAACGATTAACGAACCGCGGGGTGCGTTTACGTTTCGGTCATCAATACTTACACTTTTGTCCGATTCTTGCCTTTTTTGTATACTATTACTCACTGTTTTGGGGTCCCGGAGTGATTTCCACGATTAACGAACCCCAACATGCGTTTACGTGTCGGTCATCAACACTCACAGTTTTGGCCGATTCTGGCCCATTTCGTGGACTATTACTAACTTCTTTGGGGCCCCGGAGTGATTTCCACGATTAACGAACCCTTGGGTGTGCTTACGGGTTGGTTATCAACACTCGCGGTTTTGTCGATTCTGACCCGTTTCGTGGACTATTACTCACCGTTTTGGGGCCCCAAAGCGATTTCCATGGTTGTTGAACCCCAAGGTGCGCTTAAGTGTAGGTCATCAACAATCGCAGTTTGGGCCGATTCTGGCCCGTTTCTTGGACTATTACTTAGTTATGGGGGTCCCGAAATGACCCCGGTTTGTGTTTACGTGTCGGTCAACAACCCTCACATTTTTGGCCAATTCTAACGTGTTTTGTGGACTATTACTCACTGTTTTCAGGTCCCGAAGTGATTTCCATAGTTGTTGAACCCCAAGGTGCGCTTACGTGTCGGTCATCAATACTCATAGTTTTGGCTGATTCTGGCCCGTATCATGGACTATTACTCACTTTTTTGGGCCCCCGAAGTGATTTCCACGATTAACGAACCACGGGGTGCATTTACGTGTCGGTCATCCACACTCACAGTTTTGGCCGATTCTGGCCCGTTTCTTGGACTATTACTCTGTTTTTGGGTCTCGGCGTGATTTCCATGATTGACGAACACCGGGGTGCATTTATGTGTCGCTCATCAACACTCGCAGTTTTGGCCGATTCTGGCCCGTTTCGTGGAGTATTACGCACTGTTTTGGGATATCGAAGTGATTTCAACGATTAACGAACCGCGGGGTGCGTTTACGTTTCGGTCATCAACACTTACACTTTTGTCCGATTCTTGCCTTTTTTGTATACTATTACTCACTGTTTTGGGGTCCCGGAGTGATTTCCACGATTAACGAACCCCTGCTGCATTTACGTGTCGGTCATCAACACTCACAGTTTTGGCCGATTCTGGCCCATTTCGTGGACTATTACTCACTTTTTTGGGGCCCCGGAGTGATTTCCACGATTAAGGAACCCTTGGGTGCGCTTACGGGTTGGTTATCAACACTCGCGGTTTTGTCGATTCTGACCCGTTTCGTGGACTATTACTCACCATTTTGGGGCCCCAAAGCGATTTCCATGGTTGTTGAACCCCAAGGTGTGCTTGAGTGTAGGTCATCAACAATCGCAGTTTGGGCCGATTCTGGCCCGTTTCTTGGACTATTACTTAGTTATGGGGGTCCCGAAATGACCTCGGGTTGTGTTTACGTGTCGGTCAACAACCCTCACAATTTTGGCCAATTCTAACGTGTTTTGTGGACTATTACTCACTGTTTTCAGGTCCCGAAGTGATTTCCATAGTTGTTGAACCCCAAGGCGCGCTTAGGTGTCGGTCATCAATACTCATAGTTTTGGCTGATTCTGGCCCGTATCATGGACTATTACTCGCTTTTTTGGGCCCCCGGAGTGATTTCCACGATTAACGAACCACGGGGTGCATTTACGTGTCGGTCATCCACACTCACAGTTTTGGCCGATTCTGGCCCGTTTCTTGGACTATTACTCTGTTTTTGGGTCTCGGCGTGATTTCCATGATTGACGAACACCGGGGTGCATTTATGTGTCGCTCATCAACACTCGCAGTTTTGGCCGATTCTGGCCCGTTTCGTGGAGTATTACGCACTGTTTTGGGGTATCGAAGTGATTTCAACGCTTAACGAACCGCGGGGTGCGTTTACGTTTCGGTCATCAACACTTACACTTTTGTCAGATTCTTGCCTTTTTTGTATACTATTACTCACTGTTTTGGGGTCCCGGAGTGATTTCCACGATTAACGAACCCCGGCGTGTGTTTACGTGTCGGTCATCAACACTCACAGTTTTGGCCGATTCTGGCCCGTTTCGTGGACTATTACTCACTTTTTTGGGGCCCTGGAGTGATTTCCACGATTAACGAACCCTTGGGTGCGCTTACGGGTTGGTTATCAACACTCGCGGTTTTATCGATTCTGACCCGTTTCGTGGACTATTACTCACCGTTTTGGGGCCCCAAAGCGATTTCCATGGTTGTTGAACCCCAAGGTGCGCTTAAGTGTAGGTCATCAACAATCGCAGTTTGGGCCGATTCTGGCCCGTTTCTTGGACTATTACTTAGTTATGGGGGTCCCGAAATGACCCCGGGTTGTGTTTACGTGTCGGTCAACAACCCTCACAATTTTGGCCAATTCTAACGTGTTTTGTGGACTATTACTCACTGTTTTCAGGTCCCGAAGTGATTTCCATAGTTGTTGAACCCCAAGGCGCGCTTACGTGTCGGTCATCAATACTCATAGTTTTGGCTGATTCTGGCCCGTATCATGGACTATTACTCACTTTTTTGGGCCCCCGGAGTAATTTCCACGATTAACGAACCACGGGGTGCATTTACGTGTCGGTCATCCACACTCACAGTTTTGGCCGATTCTGGCCCGTTTCTTGGACTATTACTCTGTTTTTGGGTCTCGGCGTGATTTCCATGATTGACGAACACCGGGGTGCATTTATGTGTCGCTCATCAACACTCACAGTTTTGGCCGATTCTGGCCCGTTTCGTGGAGTATTACGCACTGTTTTGGGGTATCGAAGTGATTTCAACGATTAACGAACCGCGGGGTGCGTTTACGTTTCGGTCATCAACACTTACACTTTTGTCCGATTCTTGCCTTTTTTGTATACTATTACTCACTGTTTTGGGGTCCCGGAGTGATTTCCACGACTAACGAACCCCGGCATGCGTTTACGTGTCGGTCATCAACACTCACAGTTTTGGCCGATTCTGGCCCATTTCGTGGACTATTACTCACTTTTTTGGGGCCCCGGAGTGATTTCCACGATTAACGAACCCTTGGGTGCGATTACGGGTTGGTTATCAACACTCGCGGTTTTGTCGATTCTGACCCGTTTCGTGGACTATTACTCACCGTTTTGGGGCCCCAAAGCGATTTCCATGGTTGTTGAACCCCAAGGTGCGCTTAAGTGTAGGTCATCAACAATCGGAGTTTGGGCCGATTCTGGCCCGTTTCTTGGACTATTACTTAGTTATGGGGGTCCCGAAATGACCACGGGTTGTGTTTACGTGTCGGTCAACAACCCTCACAATTTTGGCCAATTCTAACGTGTTTTGTGGACTATTACTCACTGTTTTCAGGTCCCGAAGTGATTTCCATAGTTGTTGAACCCCAAGGCGCGCTTACGTGTCGGTCATCAATACTCATAGTTTTGGCTGATTCTGGCCCGTATCATGGACTATTACTCACTTTTTTGGGCCCCCGGAGTAATTTCCACGATTAACGAACCACAGGGTGCATTTACGTGTCGGTCATCCA